>NW_024376516.1:0-48871 GCF_016808335.1 Panicum virgatum
TGTCGGAATTTTACGCAACGTTTGCTCCCGATCCACAACATTGGAACCTAAACTCATGTTTTGGTACGTTTCATTCCGTTTGGGTGCATTTGGGACCGTTTCCCTACTACACGAAACTTGCTGCAAAACGCGCCAAACTGGTGCAATTAATGCAAAACATCGTGCCTTGAAGTCGTGTCGGAATTTTTCGCAACGAACGCCCCTGATCCATACCATTGGACCCTAAGCTCATGTTTTGCTGCGTTTCTTTTCGTTTGGGTGTATTTGGGACTGTTTTGCTACTGCACGAATCTTGCTTCAAAATGCGCCAAACTGGTGCAATTAATGCAAAAGTTCGTGCCACGAAGTCGTGTCAGAATTTTCCACAACGTATGCTCCCGATCCACACCATTGGACCCTAAACTCTTGTTTTGGTGCGTTTCTTTCTATTTGGGTGCATTTGGAACCGTTTCGCTACTGCATAAAACTTGCCGCAAAACGCGCCAAACTGGTGTAATTAATGCAAAAGTTCGCGCCACGATGTCTTGTTGGATTTTTTTTCGTAAATAACACTCTGGATCCACACCATTGGACCCTAAACTCATGTTTTGGTGAGTTTCTTTCCATTTGGGTGCATTTGGAACCATTTCGCTATTGCCTGAAACTTGCTGCAAAACGTGCCAAACTGGTGCAATTAATGAAAAAATTCGTGCCACTAAGTCGTGTCAGAATTTTTTGCAACGACACTGCCGATTCACACCATTGAACCATAAACTCATGTTTTGGTGTGTTTCTTTCCGTTTGGGTGCATTTGGAACCGTTTCGCTACTGCACGAATCTTGGTGCAAAACGCGCCAGACTGGTGCAATTAATGAAAAAGTTCGTGCTACGAAGTCGTGTCATAATTTTTCGCAACGAAAGCTCACGATCCACACAAATGGACCCTAAACTCATGTTTTGGTGTGTTCTTTCCGTTTCGGTGCTTTTGGGACTGTTTCGCTACTACACGAAAATACGCCAAACTGGTGCAATTAATGTAGGAGTTCGTGCCACGAAGTTGTGTCATAATTTTTCGAAATGAACACTCACGATCCACACCATTGGACCTTAAACTCATGTTTTGGTGCGTTTCTTTCCATTTGGGTGCATTTGGAACCGTCTCGCTACTACACGAAACTTGCTGCAAATCGCGCCAAACTGGTGCAATTAATGCAAAAGTTCGTGCCACGAAGTTGTGTCAGAATTTTTTGCAACGACGCTCCCTATCCACACCAATGGACCCTAAACTCATGTTTTGGTGTGTTTCTTTCCGTTTTTGTGCATTTGGAGCCGTTTTGCTACTACACGAAACTTGCTGCAAAACACGCCAAACTGGCGCAATTAATGCAAAAGTTTGTGCCACAATATCTTGTTAGAATTTTTCGCAACGAATGCTCCCGATCCACAACATTGGAACCTAAACTCATGTTTTGGTGCGTTTCTTTCCATTTGCGTGCATTTGTGACCATTTCGCTACTGCCCGAAACTTGGTGCAAAACGTGCCAGACAGGTGCAATTAATATAAAAGTTTGTGCCACGAAGTCATGTCATAATTTTTCGCATCGAACGCTCACGATCCACACCATTGGACCCTAAACTCATGTTTTGGTGTGTTTCTTTCCATTTGGGTGGATTTGGAGCCGTTTTGCTACTACACGAAACTTGCTGCAAAACACTCCAAACTGGCGCAATTAATGCAAAAGTTCGTGCCACGATATCTTGTTAGAATTTTTCGCAACGAACGCTCCCGATCCACACCATTGGAACCTAAACTTATGTTTTGGTGCGTTTCTTTCCATTTGCGTGCATTTGTGACCATTTCGCTACTGCCCGAAACTTGGTGCAAAACATGCCAGACAGTTGCAATTAATGTAAAAGTTTGTGCCACGAAGTCATGTCATAATTTTTCGCGTCGAACGCTCACGATCCACACCATTGGACACTAAACTCATGTTTTGGTGTGTTTCATTCCGTTTGGGTGTATTTGGGTCCGTTTCGCTATTGCACAAAAACACGCCAAACTGGTGCAATTAATGCAAAAGTTCGTGCCACGAAGTCGTGTCGGAATTTTACGCAACGTTTGCTCCTGATCCACAGCATTGGACCCTAAACTCATGTTTTGTTGCGTTTCATTCCGTTTGGGTGCATTCAGGATCGTTTCCCTACTACACGAAACTTGCTGCAAAACGCGCCAAACTGGTGCAATTAATGCAAAACATAGTGCCTTGAAGTCGTGTCAGAATTTTTCGCAACGAACGCCCCTGATCCATACCATTGGACCCTAAGCTCATGTTTTGCTGCGTTTCTTTTCGTTTGGGTGCATTTGGGACTGTTTCGCTACTGCACGAAACTTGCTACAAAATGCGCCAAACTGGTGCAATTAATGCAAAAGTTCGTGCCACGAAGTCATGTCAGAATTTTTCACAACGTATGCTCCCGATCCACACCATTGGACCCTAAACTCTTGTTTTGGTGTGTTTCTTTCTATTTGGGTGCATTTGGAACCGTTTCGCTACTGCATAAAACTTGCCGCAATACGCGCCAAACTGGTGTAATTAATGCAAAAGTTCACGCCACGATGTCTTGTTGGAATTTTTTCATAAATAACACTCTGGATCCACACCATTTGACCCTAAACTCATGATTTGGTGAGTTTCTTTCCATTTGGGTGCATTTGGAACCGTTTCACTATTCCCCGAAACTTGCTGCAAAACGTGCCAAACTAGTGCAATTAATGAAAAAATTCGTGCCACTAAGTCGTGTCAGAATTTTTTGAAACGAACACTACCGATTCACACCATTGAACCCTAAACTCATGTTTTGCTGTGTTTCTTTCCATTTGGGTGCATTTGGAACCGTTTCGCTACGGCACGAAACTTGGTGCAAAACGCGCCAGACTGGTGCAATTCATGAAAAAGTTTGTGCCACGAAGTTGTGTCAGAATTTTTTGCAACGACGCTCCAGATCCACTCCATTGGACCCTAAACTCATGTTTTGGTGTGTTTCATTCCATTTGGGTGCATTTGGAGCCGTTTTGCTACTACACGAAACTTGCTGCAAAACATGCCAAACTGGCGCAATTAATGCAAAAGTTCGTGCCACGATATCTTGTTAGATTTTTTCGCAACAAACGCTCCCGATCCACACCATTGGAACCTAAACTCATGTTTTGGTGCGTTTCTTTCCATTTGCGTGCATTTGTGACCATTTAGCTACTGCCCGAAACTTGGTGCAAAACGTGCTAGACAGGTGCAATTAATGTAAAACTTTGTGCCTCGTCATGTCATAATTTTTCGCATCGAATGCTCACGATCCACACCATTGGACCCTAAACTCATGTTTTGGTGCGTTTCTTTCCGTTTGGGTGTATTTGGGTCCATTTCGCTATTGCACAAAAACACGCCAAACTGGTGCAATTAATGCAAAAGTTCGTGCCACGAAGTCGTGTCGGAATTTTACGCAACATTTGCTCCCGATCCACAGCATTGGACCCTAAACTCATGTTTTGGTGCGTTTCATTCCGTTTGGGTGCATTTGGGACTGTTTCCCTACTACACGAAACTTGCTGCAAAACGCGCCAAACTGGTGCAATTAATGCAAAACATCGTGCCTTGAAGTCGTGTCGGAATTTTTCACAACGAACGCCCCTGATCCATACCATTGGACCCTAAACTCTTGTTTTGGTGTGTTTCTTTCCATTTGGGTGCATTTGGAGCCATTTTGCTACTACACGAAACTTGCTGCAAAACACGCCAAACTGGCGCAATTAATGCAAAAGTTCGTGCCACGATATCTTGTTAGAATTTATCGCAACGAACGCTCCCGATCCACACCATTGGAATCTAAACTCATGTTTTGGTGCGTTTCTTTCCATTTGCGTGCATTTGTGACCATTTAGCTACTGCCCGAAACTTGGTGCAAAACGTGCTAGACAGGTGCAATTAATGTAAAACTTTGTGCCACGATGTCATGTCATAATTTTTCGCATCGAATGCTCACGATCCACACCATTGGACCCTAAACTCATGTTTTGGTGCGTTTCTTTCCTTTTGGGTGTATTTGGGTCCGTTTCGCTATTGCACAAAAACACGCCAAACTGGTGCAATTAATGCAAAAGTTCGTGCCACGAAGTCGTGTCGGAATTTTACGCAACATTTGCTCCCGATCCACAGCATTGGACCCTAAACTCATGTTTTGGTGCGTTTCATTCCGTTTGGGTGCATTTGGGACTGTTTCCCTACTACACGAAACTTGCTGCAAAACGCGCCAAACTGGTGCAATTAATGCAAAACATCGTGCCTTGAAGTCGTGTCGGAATTTTTCACAACGAACGCCCCTGATCCATACCATTGGACCCTAAGCTCATGCTTTGCTGCGTTTCTTTTCGTTTGGGTACATTTGGGACTGTTTCGCTACTGCACGAAACTTGCTACAAAATGCGCCAAACTAGTGCAATTAATGCAAAAGTTCGTGCCACGAAGTCTTGTCATAATTTTTCATAACGTATGCTCCCGATCCACACCATTGGACCCTAAACTCTTGTTTTGGTGCGTTCCTTTCTATTTGGGTGCATTTGGAACCGTTTCGCTACTACATAAAACTTGCCCCAAAACGCGCCAAACTGGTGTAATTAATGCAAAAGTTTGCGCCATGATGTCTTGTTAGAATTTTTTGCAACTAACGCTCCGTATCCACACCATTGGACCCTAAACTCATGTTTTGGCGCGTTCCTTTCCGTTCGGGGTGCATTTGGAACCGTTTCGCTACTGCACGAAACTTGCTGCAAAACATGCCAAACTGGTGCAATTAATGCAAAAGCTCGTGCCACAAAGTCGTGCAGGTATTTTTCGCAATGAACGCTCTCGATCCACACCATTTGGGTGCATTTGGAACCGTTTGGGTGCAATTAACACAACTAACGCTCCGGATCCACACCATTGGACTCTAAACTCATGTTTTGGTGCGTTTCTTTATGTTTGGGTGCATTTGGAATCGTTTCACTACTGCACGAAACTTGGTGCAAAATGAACAAAACTGGTAAAATTAATGCAAAAGTTCGTGCCATGTAGTCGTGTCGGAATTTTTCACAATGTATGCTCCTGATCCACACCATTGGACCCTAAACTCATGTTTTCATGCATTCCTTTCCATTTGGATACATTTGGGACCGTTTCACTGCTGCACTAAACTTTGTGTAAAACGCGCCAAACAGGTGCAATTGATGCATAAGTTCGCGCCACGATGTCTTGTTACAATGTTTCGCAACTAACACTCCGGATCCACACCATTGGACCCTAAACTGATATCTTGGTGCGTTTCCTTCCGTTTGGGTGCATTTGGGACCGTTTCACTACTGCACGAAACTTGGTTCAAAACATGCCAAACTGGTGCAATTAATGCAAAAGTTCGTGCCACGAAGTCGTGTCGGAATTTTTCGCAACAAACGCTCTCGGTCCACACTTAAACTCAGATTTTGGTGTGTTTCTTTCTGTTTGGGTGCATTTGCAATCATTTCGCTACTAATCCTCCGTATCCACACCATTGGACCCTAAACTCATGTTTTGGTGCGTTTCATTCTGTTTGGGTGCATTTGGGACCATTTCGCTATTGCACGAAACTTGCTGCAAAATGCGCCAAACTGGTGCAATTAATGCAAAAGTTTGTGCCACGAAGTCGTGTCAGAATTTTATGCAATGAACACTCCTGATTCACACCATTGAACCCTAAACTCATGTTTTTGTGTGTTTCTTTCTGTTTGGGTGCATTTGGAATCATTTCGCTACTGCACGAAACTTGGTGCAAAACGCGCCAGACTGGTGCAATTAATGAAAAAGTTCGTGCCACGAAGTCGTGTCATAATTTTTCGCAACGGAAGGTCACGATCTACACCAATGGACCCTAAACTCATGTTTTGGTGCTTTCTTTCTGTTTGGGTGCATTTGGGACTGTTTCGCTACTACACGAAAATGCGTCAAACTGGTGCAATTAATGTAAAAGTTTGTGTCACGAAGTCATGTCATAATTTTTCGCAACGAAAGCTCACGATCCACACCAATGGACCCTAAACTCATGTGTTGGTGCATTCTTTCCGCTTCGGTGCATTTGGGACTGTTTCGCTGCTGCACGAAAATGCGCCAAACTGGTGCAATTAATGTTGAAGTTTGTGCACGAAGTTGTGTCATAATTTTTCGAAACGAACAGTCACGATCCACACCATTGGACCTTAAACTCGTGTTTTGGTGCATTTATTTCCATTTGGGTGCATTTGGAACCGTCTCGCGACTGCACGAAACTTGCTGCAAAACACGCCAAACTAGTGCAATTAATGCAAAAGTTCGTGCCACGAAGTTGTGTCAGAATTTTTTGCAACGACGCTCCCGATCCACACCACTGGACCCTAAACTCCTATTTTGGTGTGTTTCTTTCACTTTGGGTGCATTTGGAGCCGTTTTGCTACTACACGAAACTTGCTGCAAAACACGCCAAACTGGCGCAATTAATGCAAAAGTTCGTGCCACAATATCTTGTTAGAATTTTTCGCAACGAACGCTCCCGATCCACACCATTGGAACCTAAACTCATGTTTTGGTGCGTTTCTTTCCGTTTAGGTGCATTTGTGACCATTTCGCTACTGCCCGAAACTTGGTGCAAAACGTGCCAGACAGGTGCAATTAATGTAAAAGTTTGTGCCACAAAGTCGTGTCATAATTTTTCGCATCGAAAGCTCACGATCCACACCATTTGGGTGCATTTGGAACCGTTTGCGTGCAATTAACACAACTAACGCTCTGGATCCACACCATTGGACTCTGAACTCATGTTTTGGTGCGTTTCTTTATGTTTGGTTGCATTTGGGACTGTTTCACTACTGCACGAAACTTGGTGCAAAATGAGCAAAACTGGTGCAATTAATACAAAAGTTCGTGCCACGAAGTCGTGTCTGAATTTTTCACAACGTATGCTCCCGATCCACACCATTGGACCCTAAACTCATGTTTTCGTGCGTTTCTTTTCGTTTGGGTGCATTTGGGACCATTTTGCTATAGCACGAAACTTGCTGCAAAATGCGCCAAACTGGTGCAATTAATGCAAAAGTTCGCGCCACGATGTCTTGTTAGAATTTTTTAGTAAATAACACTCTGGATCCACACCATTGGACCCTAAACTCATGTTTTGGTGAGTTTATTTCCATTTGGGTGCATTTGGAACCGTTTCGCTATTGCCCGAAACTTGCTGCATAACGCACCAAACTGGTGCATGTAATGAAAAGGTTCGTGCCACAAAGTCGTGTCAGAATTTTTTGCAACAAACACTCCCGATTCACACCATTGAACCCTAAACTCATGTTTTGGTGTGTTTCTTTCTGTTTGGGTGCATTTGGAACCGTTTCGCTACTGCCCGAAACTTGGTGCAAAACACGCCAGACTGGTTTAATTAATGAACAAGTTCGTGCCACGAAGTCGTGTCATAATTTTTTGCAACGAAAGCTCACGATCTACACCAAGGGACCCTAAACTCATGTTTTGGTGCTTTCTTTCCATTTGGGTGCATTTGGGACTGTTTCGCTACTACACGAAAATGCGCCAAACTGGTGCAATTAATGTAAAAGTTCGTGTCACGAAGTCGTGTCATAATTTTTCACAACAAAAGCTCACGATCCACAACAATGGACCCTAAACTCATGTTTTGGAGCGTTCTTTCCGTTTTGGTACATTTGGTACTGTTTCGCTACTGCACGAAAATACGCCAAACTGGTGCAATTAATGTAGAAGTTCGTGCCACGAAGTTGTGTCATAATTTTTCGAAACGAACACTCACGATCCACACCATTGGACCTTAAACTCATGTTTTGGTGTGTTTCTTTCCATTTGGGTGCATTAGGAACCGTCTCGCTACTGCACGAAACTTGCTGCAAAACGCGCCAAACTGGTGCAATTAATGCAAAAGTTCGTGCCACGAAGTTGTGTCAGAATTTTTTGCAAAGACGCTCCCAATCCACACCATTGGACCCTAAACTCATGTTTTGGTGTGTTTCTTTCCATTTGGGAGCATTTGGAGCCATTTTGCTACTACACGAAACTTGCTGCAAAACATGCCAAACTGGCGCAATTAATGCAAAAGTTCGTGCCACGATATCTTGTTAGAATTTTTCGCAACGAACGCTCCCGATCCACACCATTGGAACCTAAACTCATGTTTTGGTGCGTTTCTTTCCATTTGCGTGCATTTGTGACCATTTCGCTACTGCCCGAAACTTGGTGCAAAACGTGCTAGACAGGTGCAATTAATGTAAAAGCTTGTGCCACGAAGTCATGTCATAATTTTTCGCATCGAATGCTCACGATCCACACCATTGGACCCTAAACTCATGTTTTGGTGCGTTTCTTTCCGTTTGGGTGTATTTGGGTCCGTTTCGCTATTGCACAAAAACACGCCAAACTGGTGCAATTAATGCAAAAGTTCGTGCCACGAAGTCGTGTCGGAATTTTACGCAACGTTTGCTCCCGATCCACAGCATTGGACCCTAAACTCATGTTTTGCTGCATTTCTTTTCGTTTGCGTGCATTTGGGACTGTTTCGCTACTGCACGAAACTTGCTACAAAATGCGCCTAACTGGGCAATTAATGCAAAAGTTTGTGCCACGAAGTCATGTCGGAATTTTTCACAATGTATGCTCCCGATCCAGACAATTGGACCCTAAACTCATGTTTTCGTGCGTTCCTTTCCGTTTGGGTGCATTTGGGACCGTTTCACTGCTGCACTAAACTTTGTGTAAAATGCGCCAAACAGGTGCAATTGATGCATAAGTTCGCGCCACGATGTCTTGTTACAATGTTTCCCAACAAACGCTCCGGATCCACACCATTGGACCCTAAACTCATATCTTGGTGCGTTTCCTTCCGTTTGGGTGCATTTGGGACCGTTTCACTACTGCACGAAACTTGGTTCAAAACATGCCAAACTGGTGCAATTAATGCAAAAGTTCGTGCCACCAAGTCGTGTCGGAATTTTTTGCAACTAACGCTCCGTATCCACACCATTGGACCCTAAACTCTTGTTTTGGTGTGTTTCTTTCTATTTGAGTGCATTTGGAACCGTTTCGCTACTGCATAAAACTTGCCGCAAAACGCGCCAAACTGGTGTAATTAATGCAAAAGTTTGCGCCACGATGTCTTGTTAGAATTTTTTGCAACTAACGCTCCGTATCCACACCATTGGACCCTAAACTCATGTTTGGCGCGTTCCTTTCCGTTTGGGTGCATTTGGAACCGTTTCGCTACTGCACGAAACTTGCTGCAAAACACGCCAAACTGGTGCAATTAATGCAAAAGCTCGTGCCACAAAGTCGTGCAGGTATTTTTCGCAACGAACGCTCCCGATCCACACCATTTGGGTGCATTTGGAACCGTTTGGGTGCAATTAACACAACTAACACTCCGGATCCACACCATTGGACTCTAAACTCATGTTTTGGTGTGTTTCTTTATGTTTGGGTGCATTTGGAATCATTTCACTACTGCACAAAACTTGATGCAAAATGAGCAAAACTGGTGCAATTAATGCAAAAGTTCGTGCCACGAAGTCATGTCGGAATTTTTCACAATGTATGCTCCCGATCCACACAATTGGACCCTAAACTCATGTTTTCGTGCGTTCCTTTCCGTTTGAGTGCATTTGGGACCGTTTCACTGCTGCACTAAACTTTGTGTAAAATGCGCCAAACAGGTGCAATTGATGCATAAGTTCGCGCCACGATGTCTTGTTACAATGTTTCCCAACAAACGCTCCGGATCCACACCATTGGACCCTAAACTCATATCTTGGTGCGTTTCCTTCCGTTTGGGTGCATTTGGGACCGTTTCACTACTGCACGAAACTTGGTTCAAAACATGCCAAACTGGTGCAATTAATGCAAAAGTTCGTGCCACCAAGTCGTGTCGGAATTTTTCGCAACAAATGCTCCCGGTCCACACTTAAACTCAGATTTTGGTGTGTTTCTTTCCGTTTGGGTGCATTTGGGACCATTTCTCTATTGCACGAAACTTGCTGCAAAACACGCCAAACTGGAGCAATTAATGCAAAAGTTCGTGCCACGATATCTTGTTAGAATTTTTCGCAACGAACGCTCCCGATCCACACCATTGGAACCTAAACTCATGTTTTGGTGCGTTTCTTTCCATTTGCGTGCATTTGTGACCATTTCGCTACTGCCCGAAACTTGGTGCAAAACATGCTAGACAGGTGCAATTAATGTAAAAGTTTGTGCCACAAAGTCATGTCATAATTTTTCGCATCGAATGCTCACGATCCACACCATTGGACCCTAAACTCATGTTTTGGTGCGTTTCTTTCTGTTTGGGTGTATTTGGGTCCGTTTCGCTATTGCACAAAAACACGCCAAACTGGTGCAATTAATGCAAAAGTTCATGCCACGAAGTCATGTCGGAATTTTACGCAACGTTTGCTCCCGATCCACAGCATTGGACCCTAAACTCATGTTTTGCTGCATTTCTTTTCGTATGGGTGCATTTGGGACTGTTTCGCTACTGCACGAAACTTGCTACAAAATGCGCCTAACTGGGCAATTAATGCAAAAGTTTGTGCCACGAAGTCATGTCGGAATTTTTCACAATGTATGCTCCCGATCCACACAATTGGACCCTAAACTCATGTTTTCGTGCGTTCCTTTCCGTTTGGGTGCATTTGGGACCGTTTCACTGCTGCACTAAACTTTGTGTAAAATGCGCCAAACAGGTGAATTGATGCCTAAGTTCGCGCCACGATGTCTTGTTACAATGTTTCCCAACAAACGCTCCGGATCCACACCATTGGACCCTAAACTCATATCTTGGTGCGTTTCCTTCCGTTTGGGTGCATTTGGGACCGTTTCACTACTGCACGAAACTTGGTTCAAAACATGCCAAACTGGTGCAATTAATGCAAAAGTTCGTGCCACCAAGTCGTGTCGGAATTTTTTGCAACTAACGCTCCGTATCCACACCATTGGACCCTAAACTCTTGTTTTGGTGTGTTTCTTTCTATTTGAGTGCATTTGGAACCGTTTCGCTACTGCATAAAACTTGCCGCAAAACGCGCCAAACTGGTGTAATTAATGCAAAAGTTTGCGCCACGATGTCTTGTTAGAATTTTTTGCAACTAACGCTCCGTATCCACACCATTGGACCCTAAACTCATGTTTGGCGCGTTCCTTTCCGTTTGGGTGCATTTGGAACCGTTTCGCTACTGCACGAAACTTGCTGCAAAACACGCCAAACTGGTGCAATTAATGCAAAAGCTCGTGCCACAAAGTCGTGCAGGTATTTTTCGCAACGAACGCTCCCGATCCACACCATTTGGGTGCATTTGGAACCGTTTGGGTGCAATTAACACAACTAACACTCCGGATCCACACCATTGGACTCTAAACTCATGTTTTGGTGTGTTTCTTTATGTTTGGGTGCATTTGGAATCGTTTCACTACTGCACAAAACTTGATGCAAAATGAGCAAAACTGGTGCAATTAATGCAAAAGTTCGTGCCACGAAGTCATGTCGGAATTTTTCACAATGTATGCTCCCGATCCACACAATTGGACCCTAAACTCATGTTTTCGTGCGTTCCTTTCCGTTTGGGTGCATTTGGGACCGTTTCATTGCTGCACTAAACTTTGTGTAAAATGCGCCAAACAGGTGCAATTGATGCATAAGTTCGCGCCACGATGTCTTGTTACAATGTTTCCCAACAAACGCTCCGGATCCACACCATTGGACCCTAAACTCATATCTTGGTGCGTTTCCTTCCGTTTGGGTGCATTTGGGACCGTTTCACTACTGCACGAAACTTGGTTCAAAACATGCCAAACTGGTGCAATTAATGCAAAAGTTCGTGCCACCAAGTCGTGTCGGAATTTTTCGCAACAAATGCTCCCGGTCCACACTTAAACTCAGATTTTGGTGTGTTTCTTTCCGTTTGGGTGCATTTGGGACCATTTCTCTATTGCACGAAACTTGCTGCAAAACACGCCAAACTGGAGCAATTAATGCAAAAGTTCGTGCCACGATATCTTGTTAGAATTTTTCGCAACGAACGCTCCCGATCCACACCATTGGAACCTAAACTCATGTTTTGGTGCGTTTCTTTCCATTTGCGTGCATTTGTGACCATTTCGCTACTGCCCGAAACTTGGTGCAAAACGTGCTAGACAGGTGCAATTAATGTAAAAGTTTGTGCCACGAAGTCATGTCATAATTTTTCGCATCGAATGCTCACGATCCACACCATTGGACCCTAAACTCATGTTTTGGTGCGTTTCTTTCCGTTTGGGTGTATTTGGGTCCGTTTCGCTATTGCACAAAAACACGCCAAACTGGTGCAATTAATGCAAAAGTTCATGCCACGAAGTCATGTCGGAATTTTACGCAACGTTTGCTCCCGATCCACAGCATTGGACCCTAAACTCATGTTTTGCTGCATTTCTTTTCGTATGGGTGCATTTGGGACTGTTTCGCTACTGCACAAAACTTGCTAAAAAATGTTCCAAACTGGTGCAATTAATGCAAAAGTTCGTGCCACGAAGTCATGTCAGAAATTTTCACAACGTATGCTCCCGATCCACACCATTGGACCCTAAACTCTTGTTTTGGTGTGTTTCTTTCTATCTGAGTGCATTTGGAACCGTTTCGCTACTGCATAAAACTTGCCGCAAAACGCGCCAAACTGGTGTAATTAATGCAAAAGTTTGCGACACGATGTCTTGTTAGAATTTTTTGCAACTAACGCTCTGTATCCACACCATTGGACCCTAAACTCATGTTTGGCGCGTTCCTTTCCGTTTGGGTGCATTTGGAACCGTTTCGCTACTGCACGAAACTTGCTGCAAAACACGCCAAACTGGTGCAATTAATGCAAAAGCTCGTGCCACAAAGTCGTGCAGGTATTTTTCGCAACGAACGCTCCCGATCCACACCATTTGGGTGCATTTGGAACCGTTTGGGTGCAATTAACACAACTAACACTCCGGATCCACACCATTGGACTCTAAACTCATGTTTTGGTGTGTTTCTTTATGTTTGGGTGCATTTGGAATCGTTTCACTACTGCACGAAACTTGATGCAAAATGAGCAAAACTGGTGCAATTAATGCAAAAGTTCGTGCCACGAAGTCGTGTCGGAATTTTTCACAATGTATGCTCCCGATCCACACAATTGGACCCTAAACTCATGTTTTCGTGCGTTCCTTTCCGTTTGGGTGCATTTGGGACCATTTCACTGCTGCACTAAACTTTGTGTAAAATGGGCCAAACAGGTGCAATTGATGCATAAGTTCGCGCCACGATGTCTTGTTACAATGTTTCCCAACAAATGCTCTGGATCCACACCATTGGACCCTAAACTCATATCTTGGTGCGTTTCCTTTCGTTTGGGTGCATTTGGGACCGTTTCACTACTGCACGAAACTTGGTTCAAAACATGCCAAACTGGTGCAATTAATGCAAAAGTTCGTGCCACCAAGTCGTGTCGGAATTTTTCGCAACAAACGCTCCCGGTCCACACTTAAACTCAGATTTTGGTGTGTTTCTTTCCGTTTGGGTGCATTTGGGACCATTTCGCTATTGCACGAAACTTGCTGCAAAACACGCCAAACTGGAGCAATTAATGCAAAAGTTCGTGCCACGATATCTTGTTAGAATTTTTCGCAACGAACGCTCCCGATCCACACCATTGGAACCTAAACTCATGTCTTGGTGCGTTTCCTTCCGTTTGGGTGCATTTGGGACCGTTTCACTACTGCACGAAGCTTGGTTCAAAACATGCCAAACTGGTGCAATTAATGCAAAAGTTCGTGCCACCAAGTCGTGTCGGAATTTTTCGCAACAAACGCTCCCGGTCCACACTTAAACTCAGATTTTGGTGTGTTTCTTTCCGTTTGGGTGCATTTGGGACCATTTCGCTATTGCACGAAACTTGCTGCAAAATGCGCCAAACTGGTGCAATTAATGCAAAAGTTCGCGCCACGATGTCTGTTTAGAATTTTTTCGTAAATAACACTCTGGATCCACACCATTGGATCCTAAACTTATGTTTTCGTGAGTTTCTTTCCATTTGGCTGGATTTGGAACCGTTTCGCTCTTGTCCGAAACTTGCTGCAAAACACGCCAAACTGGTGCAATTAATGTAAAAGTTTGTGTCACGAAGTCGAGTCATATTTTTTCACAACGAAAGCTCACGATCCACATCAATGGACCCTAAACTCATGTTTTGGAGCGTTCTTTCCGTTTCGGTACATTTGGTACTGTTTCGCTACTGCACAAAAATGTGCCAAACTGGTGCAATTAATGTAAAATTTCGTGCCACGAAGTTAGGTCATAATTTTTTGAAACGAACACTCACGATCCACACCATTGGACCTTAAACTCATGTTTTGGTGCGTTTCTTTCCATTTGGGTGCATTTGGAACCGTCTCGCTACTGCACGAAACTTGCTGCAAAACGCGCAAAACTGGTGCAATTAATGCAAAAGTTTGTGCCAAGAAGTTGTGTCAGAATTTTTTGCAACGACGCTCCCGATCCACACCATTGGACTCTAAACCCATGTTTTGGTGTGTTTCTTTCCATTTGGGTGCATTTGGAGCCATTTTGCTACTACACGAAACTTGCAGCAAAACACGCCAAACTGGCGCAATTAATGCAAAAGTTCGTGCTACGATATCTTGTTAGAATTTTTCGCAACGAACGCTCCCGATCCACACCATTGGAACCTAAACTCATGTTTTGGTGCGTTTCTTTCTGTTTGGGTGCATTTGTGACCATTTCGCTACTGCCTGAAACTTGGTGCAAAACGTGCCAGACTGGTGCAATTAATGTAAAAGTTTGTGCCACGAAGTCGTGTCATAATTTTTCGCATCGAACGCTCACGATCCACACCATTGGACCCTAAACTCATGTTTCGGTGCATTTCTTTCCGTTTGGGTGTATTTGGGTCCGTTTCTCTATTGCACAAAAACGCGCCAAACTGGTGCAATTAATGCCAAAGTTCGTGCCACGAAGTCGTGTCGGAATTTTACGCAACGTTTGCTCCCGATCCACAGCATTGGACTCTAAACTCATGTTTTGCTGCATTTCTTTTCGTATGGGTGCATTTGGGACTGTTTCGCTACTGCACGAAACTTGCTAAAAAATGTGCCAAACTGGTGCAATTAATGCAAAAGTTCATGCCACGAAGTCATGTCAGAAATTTTCACAACGTATGCTCCCGATCCACACCATTGGACCCTAAACTCTTGTTTTGGTATGTTTCTTTCTATTTGAGTGCATTTGGAACCGTTTCGCTACTGCATAAAACTTGCCGCAAAACGCGCCAAACTGGTGTAATTAATGCAAAAGTTTGCGCCACGATGTCTTGTTAGAATTTTTTGCAACTAACGCTCCGTATCCACACCATTGGACCCTAAACTCATGTTTGGCGCGTTCCTTTCCGTTTGGGTGCATTTGGAACCGTTTCGCTACTGCACGAAACTTGCTGCAAAACACGCCAAACTGGTGCAATTAATGCAAAAGCTCGTGCCACAAAGTCGTGCAGGTATTTTTCGCAACGAACGCTCCCGATCCACACCATTTGGGTGCATTTGGAACCGTTTGGGTGCAATTAACACAACTAACACTCCGGATCCACACCATTGGACTCTAAACTCATGTTTTGGTGTGTTTCTTTATGTTTGGGTGCATTTGGAATCGTTTCACTACTGCACGAAACTTGGTGCAAAATGAGCAAAACTGGTGCAATTAATGCAAAAGTTCGTGCCACGAAGTCGTGTCGGAATTTTTCACAATGTATTCTCCCGATCCACACAATTGGACCCTAAACTCATGTTTTCGTGCGTTCCTTTCCGTTTGGGTGCATTTGGGACCGTTTCACTGCTGCACTAAACTTTGTGTAAAATGCGCCAAACAGGTGCAATTGATGCATAAGTTCGCGCCACGATGTCTTGTTAGAATTTTTTGCAACTAACGCTCCGTATCCACACCATTGGACCCTAAACTCATGTTTGGCGCGTTCCTTTCCGTTTGGGTGCATTTGGAACCGTTTCGCTACTGCACGAAACTTGCTGCAAAACACGCCAAACTGGTGCAATTAATGCAAAAGCTCGTGCCACAAAGTCGTGCAGGTATTTTTCGCAACGAACGCTCCCGATCCACACCATTTGGGTGCATTTGGAACCGTTTGGGTGCAATTAACACAACTAACACTCCGGATCCACACCATTGGACTCTAAACTCATGTTTTGGTGTGTTTCTTTATGTTTGGGTGCATTTGGAATCGTTTCACTACTGCACGAAACTTGGTGCAAAATGAGCAAAACTGGTGCAATTAATGCAAAAGTTCGTGCCACGAAGTCGTGTCGGAATTTTTCACAATGTATTCTCCCGATCCACACAATTGGACCCTAAACTCATGTTTTCGTGCGTTCCTTTCCGTTTGGGTGCATTTGGGACCGTTTCACTGCTGCACTAAACTTTGTGTAAAATGCGCCAAACAGGTGCAATTGATGCATAAGTTCGCGCCACGATGTCTTGTTACAATGTTTCCCAACAACCGCTCCGGATCCACACCATTGGACCCTAAACTCATATCTTGGTGCGTTTCCTTCCGTTTGGGTGCATTTGGGACCGTTTCACTACTGCACGAAACTTGGTTCAAAACATGCCAAACTGGTGCAATTAATGCAAAAGTTCGTGCCACCAAGTCGTGTCGGAATTTTTCGCAACAAACGCTCCCGGTCCACACTTAAACTCAGATTTTGGTGTGTTTCTTTCCGTTTGGGTGCATTTGGGACCATTTCGCTATTGCACGAAACTTGCTGCAAAATGCGCCAAACTGGTGCAATTAATGCAAAAGTTCGCGCCACGATGTCTGTTTAGAATTTTTTCGTAAATAACACTCTGGATCCACACCATTGGATCCTAAACTTATGTTTTCGTGAGTTTCTTTCCATTTGGCTGGATTTGGAACCGTTTCGCTCTTGTCCGAAACTTGCTGCAAAACACGCCAAACTGGTGCAATTAATGTAAAAGTTTGTGTCATGAAGTCGAGTCATATTTTTTCACAACGAAAGCTCACGATCCACATCAATGGACCCTAAACTCATGTTTTGGAGCGTTCTTTCCGTTTCGGTACATTTGGTACTGTTTCGCTACTGCACAAAAATGTGCCAAACTGGTGCAATTAATGCAAAATTTCGTGCCACGAAGTTAGGTCTTAATTTTTTGAAACGAACACTCACGATCCACACCATTGGACCTTAAACTCATGTTTTGGTGCGTTTCTTTCCATTTGGGTGCATTTGGAACCGTCTCGCTACTGCACGAAACTTGCTGCAAAACACGCAAAACTGGTGCAATTAATGCAAAAGTTTGTGCCAAGAAGTTGTGTCAGAATTTTTTGCAACGACGCTCCCCATCCACACCATTGGACTCTAAACTCATGTTTTGGTGTGTTTCTTTCCATTTGGGTGCATTTGGAGCCATTTTGCTACTACACGAAACTTGCAGCAAAACACGCCAAACTGGCGCAATTAATGCAAAAGTTCGTGCTACGATATCTTGTTAGAATTTTTCGCAACGAACGCTCCCGATCCACACCATTGGAACCTAAACTCATGTTTTGGTGTGTTTCTTTCTGTTTGGGTGCATTTGTGACCATTTCGCTACTGCCTGAAACTTGGTGCAAAACGTGCCAGACTGGTGCAATTAATGTAAAAGTTTGTGCCACGAAGTCGTGTCATAATTTTTCGCATCGAACGCTCACGATCCACACCATTGGACTCTAAACTCATGTTTTGGTGCATTTCTTTCCGTTTGGGTGTATTTGGGTCCGTTTCGCTATTGCACAAAAACGCGCCAAACTGGTGCAATTAATGCCAAAGTTCGTGCCACGAAGTCGTGTCGCAATTTTACGCAATGTATGCTCCCGATCCACAGCATTGGACCCTAAACTCATGTTTTGGTGCGTTTCATTCCGTTTGGGTGCATTTGGAACTGTTTCGCTACTGCATAAAACTTGCCGCAAAACGCGCCAAACTGGTGCAATTAATGCAAAAGTTTGCGCAACGATGTCTTGTTAGAATATTTTTTAACTAACGCTCCATATTCATACCATTGGACCCTAAACTCATGTTTTGGCGCGTTCCTTTCCGTTTGGGTGCATTTGGAACAGTTTCGCTACTGCACGAAACTTGCTGCAAAACACGCCAAACTGGTGCAATTAATGCAAAAGCTCGTGCCACGAAGTCGTGTAGGAATTTTTCGCAACGAACGCTCCCGATCCACACCATTTGGGTGCATTTGGAACCGTTTGGGTGCAATTAACACAACTAACACCCCGGATCCACACCATTGGACTCTAAACTCATGTTTTGGTGCGTTTCTTTATGTTTGGGTGCATTTGGGACCGTTTCACTACTGCACGAAACTTGGTGCAAAATGAGCAAAGCTGGTGCAATTAATGCAAAAGTTCGTGCCACGAAATTGTGTCGAAATTTTTCACAACGTATGCTCCCAATCCACACCATTGGACCCTAAACTCATGTTTTCGTGCGTTTCTTTCCGTTTGGGTGCATTTGGGACCGTTTCACTGCTGCACACTAAACTTTGCGTAAAACGCGCCAAATAGGTGCAGTTGATGCATAAGTTCACGCCACGATGTCTTGTTAGAATGTTTCGCAACTAACGCACCAGATCCACACCATTGGACCCTAAACTCATATCTTGGTGCGTTTCCTTCCGTTTGAGTGCATTTGGGACCGTTTCACTACAGCACGAAACTTGGTTCAAAACATGCCAAACTGGTGCAATTAATGCAAAAGTTCGTGCCACGAAGTCGTGTCGGAATATTTCGCAATAACGCTCCCGATCCACAATATCGGACCCTAAACTCATGTTTTGGTGCCTTTCTTTCCGTTTGGGTGCATTTGGGACTGTTTCGCTACTGCAGGAAAATGCGCCAAACTGGTGCAATTAATGTAAAAGCCGTGCCATGAATTCGTGTCATAATTTTTCGCAACGAACACTCACGATCCAAACCAATGGACCTTAAACTCATGTTTTGGTACGTTTCTTTCCGTTTGGGTGCATTTGGAACCGTTTCGCTACTGCACGAAACTTGCTGCAAAGCGTGCCAAACTGGTGCAATTAATGCAAAAGTTCATGCCACGAAGTCGTGTCATA
This sequence comes from Panicum virgatum, assembly GCF_016808335.1. Taxonomy (NCBI): domain Eukaryota; kingdom Viridiplantae; phylum Streptophyta; class Magnoliopsida; order Poales; family Poaceae; genus Panicum; species Panicum virgatum. The sequence goes on from NW_024376516.1 coordinate 19,243, forward strand.
ATTTTTCACAACGAACGCTTACGATCCACACCATTGGACCCTAAACTGATGTTTTGGTGTGTTTCTTTTCGTTTGGTTGCATTTGGGACAGTTTCGCTATTGCACGAAAATGTGCCAAACCGGTGCAATTAATGTAAAACTTCGTGCCACGAAGTCGTCTCGGAATTTTTCGCAACGAACCCTCCCGATCCACACCATTATCTCATGTTTTGGTGCGTTCCTTTCCGTTTGGGTGCATTTGAAACTGTTTCGCTACTGCACGAAACTTGCTGCAAAATGCGCCAAACTGGTGAAATTAATGCAAAATTTCGTGCCACGAAGTCGTGTCGGAATTTTTCGCAACGAACGCTCCCGATCCATACCATTGGACCCTAAGCTCATGTTTTGCAGAGTTTCTTTCTGTTTGGGTGCATTTGGGACCGTTTCGCTACTGCACGAAACTTGGTTCAATACGCGCCAAACTGGTGCAATTAATGCAAAAGTTCGTGCCACGTAGTCGTGTCGGAATTTTATGCAACGTAAGCTCCCGATCCACAGCATTGGACCCTAAAGTCATGTTTTGGTGCGTTTCATTCCGTTTGGGTGCATTTGGGACCATTTCCCTACTACACGAAACTTGCTGCAAAACGCGCCAAACTGGTGCAATTAATGCAAAACTTCGTGCCATGAAGTCGTGTCGGAATTTTTCGCAACGAACACCCCTGATCCATACCATTGGACCCTAAGCTCATGTTTTACTGCGTTTCTTTTCGTTTGGGTGGATTTGGGACCGTTTCGCTACTGCAGGAAACTTGCTGCAAAACACGCCAAACTGGTGCAATTAATGCAAAAGTTCGTGCCACGAAGTCGTTTCGGAATTTTTCACAACGTATGCTCTCGATCCACACCATTGGACCCTAAACTCATGTTTTGGTGCGTTTCTTTCCGTTTGGGTGCATTTGGAACCTTTTCGCTAGTGCATAAAACTTGCCGCAAAACGCGCCAAACTGGTGCAATTAATGCAAAAGTTCGCGCCACGATGTCTTGTTAGAATTTTTCGCAACTAACGCGCCGTATCCACACCATTGGTCGCTAAACTCTTATTTTGGTGCGTTTCTTTCCGTTTGGGTTCATTTGGAACCGTTTCACTACTGCATAAAACTTGCTGCAAAACGCGCCAAACTGGTGCAATTAATGCAAAAGTTTGCGCCACGATGTCTTGTTAGAATTTTTTGCAACTAACTATCCGTATCCACACCATTGGACCCTAAACTCATGTTTTGGCGCGTTTCTTTCCGTTTAGGTGCATTTGGAACCATTTCGCTATTGCACGAAACTTGCTGCAAAACATGCCAAACTGGTGCAATTAATGCAAAAGCTCGTGCCACGAAGTCATGTCATAATTTTTCGCATCGAATGCTCACGATCCACACCATTGGACCCTAAACTCATGTTTTGGTGCGTTTCTTTCCGTTTGGGTGTATTTGGGTCCGTTTCGCTATTGCACAAAAACACGCCAAACTGGTGCAATTAATGCAAAAGTTCGTGCCACGAAGTCGTGTCGGAATTTTACACAACGTTTGCTCCTGATCCACAGCATTGGACCCTAAACTCATGTTTTGCTGCATTTCTTTTCGTATGGGTGCATTTGGGACTGTTTCGCTACTGCACGAAACTTGCTAAAAAATGTGCCAAACTGGTGCAATTAATGCAAAAGTTCATGCCACGAAGTCATGTCAGAAATTTTCACAACGTATGCTCCCGATCCACACCATTGGACCCTAAACTCTTGTTTTGGTATGTTTCTTTCTATTTGAGTGCATTTGGAACCGTTTCGCTACTGCATAAAACTTGCCGCAAAACGCGCCAAACTGGTGTAATTAATGCAAAAGTTTGCGCCACGATGTCTTGTTAGAATTTTTTGCAACTAACGCTCCGTATCCACACCATTGGACCCTAAACTCATGTTTGGCGCGTTCCTTTCCGTTTGGGTGCATTTGGAACTGTTTCTCTACTGCACGAAACTTGCTGCAAAACACGCCAAACTGGTGCAATTAATGCAAAAGCTCGTGCCACAAAGTCGTGCAGGTATTTTTCGCAACGAACGCTCCCGATCCACACCATTTGGGTGCATTTGGAACCGTTTGGGTGCAATTAACACAACTAACACTCCGGATCCACACCATTGGACTCTAAACTCATGTTTTGGTGTGTTTCTTTATGTTTGGGTGCATTTGGAATCGTTTCACTACTGCACGAAACTTGGTGCAAAATGAGCAAAACTGGTGCAATTAATGCAAAAGTTCGTGCCACGAAGTCGTGTCGGAATTTTTCACAATGTATGCTCCCGATCCACACAATTGGACCCTAAACTCATGTTTTCGTGCGTTCCTTTCCGTTTGGGTGCATTTGGGACCGTTTCACTGCTGCACTAAACTTTGTGTAAAATGCGCCAAACAGGTGCAATTGATGCATAAGTTCGCGCCACGATGTCTTGTTACAATGTTTCCCAACAACCGCTCCGGATCCACACCATTGGACCCTAAACTCATATCTTGGTGCGTTTCCTTCCGTTTGGGTGCATTTGGGACCGTTTCACTACTGCACGAAACTTGGTTCAAAACATGCCAAACTGGTGCAATTAATGCAAAAGTTCGTGCCACCAAGTCGTGTCGGAATTTTTCGCAACAAACGCTCCCGGTCCACACTTAAACTCAGATTTTGGTGTGTTTCTTTCCGTTTGGGTGCATTTGGGACCATTTCGCTATTGCACGAAACTTGCTGCAAAATGCGCCAAACTGGTGCAATTAATGCAAAAGTTCGCGCCACGATGTCTGTTTAGAATTTTTTCGTAAATAACACTCTGGATCCACACCATTGGATCCTAAACTTATGTTTTCGTGAGTTTCTTTCCATTTGGCTAGATTTGGAACCGTTTCGCTCTTGTCCGAAACTTGCTGCAAAACACGCCAAACTGGTGCAATTAATGTAAAAGTTTGTGTCACGAAGTCGAGTCATATTTTTTCACAACGAAAGCTCACGATCCACATCAATGGACCCTAAACTCATGTTTTGGAGCGTTCTTTCCGTTTCGGTACATTTGGTACTGTTTCGCTACTGCACAAAAATGTGCCAAACTGGTGCAATTAATGAAAAATTTCGTGCCACGAAGTTAGGTCATAATTTTTTGAAACGAACACTCACGATCCACACCATTGGACCTTAAACTCATGTTTTGGTGCGTTTCTTTCCATTTGGGTGCATTTGGAACCGTCTCGCTACTGCACGAAACTTGCTGCAAAACGCGCAAAACTGGTGCAATTAATGCAAAAGTTTGTGCCAAGAAGTTGTGTCAGAATTTTTTGCAACGACGCTCCCGATCCACACCATTGGACTCTAAACTCATGTTTTGGTGTGTTTCTTTCCATTTGGGTGCATTTGGAGCCATTTTGCTACTACACGAAACTTGCAGCAAAACACGCCAAACTGGCGCAATTAATGCAAAAGTTCGTGCTACGATATCTTGTTAGAATTTTTCGCAACGAACGCTCCCGATCCACACCATTGGAACCTAAACTCATGTTTTGGTGCGTTTCTTTCTGTTTGGGTGCATTTGTGACCATTTCGCTACTGCCTGAAACTTGGTGCAAAACGTGCCAGACTGGTGCAATTAATGTAAAAGTTTGTGCCACGAAGTCGTGTCATAATTTTTCGCATCGAACGCTCACGATCCACACCATTGGACCCTAAACTCATGTTTTGGTGCATTTCTTTCCGTTTGGGTGTATTTGGGTCCGTTTCGCTATTGCACAAAAACGCGCCAAACTGGTGCAATTAATGCCAAAGTTCGTGCCACGAAGTCGTGTCGCAATTTTACGCAATGTATGCTCCCGATCCACAGCATTGGACCCTAAACTCATGTTTTGGTGCGTTTCATTCCGTTTGGGTGCATTTGGGACTGTTTCCTTACTACACGAAACTTGCTGCAAAACATGCCAAACTGGTGCAATTAATGCAAAACATCGTGCCTTGAAGTCGTGTCGGAATTTTTCGCAACGAACGCCCCTGATCCATACCATTAAACCCTAAGCTCATGTTTTGCTGCGTTTCTTTTCGTTTGGGTGCAATTGGGACTGTTTCGCTACTGCACGAAACTTGCTACAAAATGCGCCAAACTGGTGCAATTAATGCAAAAGTTCGTGCCACGAAGTCGTGTAGGAATTTTTCACAACGTATGCTCCCGATCCACACCATTGGACCCTAAACTCATGTTATGGTGCGTTTCTTTCTATTTGGGTGCATTTGGAACTGTTTCGCTACTGCATAAAACTTGCCGCAAAACGCGCCAAACTGGTGCAATTAATGCAAAAGTTTGCGCAATGATGTCTTGTTAGAATTTTTTGCAACTAACGCTCCATATTCATACCATTGGACCCTAAACTCATGTTTTGGCGCGTTCCTTTCCGTTTGGGTGCATTTGGAACAGTTTCGCTACTGCACGAAACTTGCTGCAAAACACGCCAAACTGGTGCAATTAATGCAAAAGCTCGTGCCACGAAGTCGTGTAGGAATTTTTCGCAACGAACGCTCCCGATCCACACCATTTGGGTGCATTTGGAACCGTTTTGGTGCAATTAACACAACTAACACCCCGGATCCACACCATTGGACTCTAAACTCATGTTTTGGTGCGTTTCTTTATGTTTGGGTGCATTTGGGACCGTTTCACTACTGCACGAAACTTGGTGCAAAATGAGCAAAGCTGGTGCAATTAATGCAAAAGTTCGTGCCACGAAATTGTGTCGAAATTTTTCACAACGTATGCTCCCAATCCACACCATTGGACCCTAAACTCATGTTTTCGTGCGTTTCTTTCCGTTTGGGTGCATTTGGGACCGTTTCTCTGCTGCACACTAAACTTTGCGTAAAACGCGCCAAACAGGTGCAGTTGATGCATAAGTTCACGCCACGATGTCTTGTTAGAATGTTTCGCAACTAACGCACCAGATCCACAGCATTGGACCCTAAACTCATATCTTGGTGCGTTTCCTTCCGTTTGAGTGCATTTGGGACCGTTTCACTACAGCACGAAACTTGGTTCAAAACATGCCAAACTGGTGCAATTAATGCAAAAGTTCGTGCCACGAAGTCGTGTCGGAATATTTTGCAATGACGCTCCCGATCCACAATATCGGACTCTAAACTCATGTTTTGGTGCCTTTCTTTCCGTTTGGGTGCATTTGGGACTGTTTCGCTACTGCAGGAAAATGCGCCAAACTGGTGCAATTAATGTAAAAGCCGTGCCATGAATTCGTGTCATAATTTTTCGCAACGAACACTCACGATCCAAACCAATGGACCTTAAACTCATGTTTTGGTACGTTTCTTTCCGTTTGGGTGCATTTGGAACCGTTTCGCTACTGCACGAAACTTGCTGCAAAGCGTGCCAAACTGGTGCAATTAATGCAAAAGTTCATGCCACGAAGTCGTGTCATAATTTTTCACAACGAACGCTTACGATCCACACCATTGGACCCTAAACTGATGTTTTGGTGTGTTTCTTTTCGTTTGGTTGCATTTGGGACAGTTTCGCTATTGCACGAAAATGTGCCAAACCGGTGCAATTAATGTAAAACTTCGTGCCACGAAGTCGTGTCGGAATTTTTCGCAACGAACCCTCCCGATCCACACCATTATCTCATGTTTTGGTGCGTTCCTTTCCGTTTGGGTGCATTTGGAACTGTTTCGCTACTGCACGAAACTTGCTGCAAAATGCGCCAAACTGGTGAAATTAATGCAAAATTTCGTGCCACGAAGTCGTGTCGGAATTTTTCGCAACGAACGCTCCCGATCCATACCATTGGACCCTAAGCTCATGTTTTGCAGAGTTTCTTTCCGTTTGGGTGCATTTGGGACCGTTTCGCTACTGCACGAAACTTGGTTCAATACGCGCCAAACTGGTGCAATTAATGCAAAAGTTTGTGCCACGTAGTCGTGTCGGAATTTTATGCAACGTAAGCTCCCGATCCACAGCATTGGACCCTAAACTCATGTTTTGCTGCGTTTCTTTTCGTTTGGGTGGATTTGGGACCGTTTCGCTACTGCAGGAAACTTGCTGCAAAACACGCCAAACTGGTGCAATTAATGCAAAAGTTCGTGCCACGAAGTCGTTTCGGAATTTTTCACAACGTATGCTCTCGATCCACACCATTGGACCCTAAACTCATGTTTTGGTGCGTTTCTTTCCATTTGGGTGCATTTGGAACCTTTTCGCTAGTGCATAAAACTTGCCGCAAAACGTGCCAAACTGGTGCAATTAATGCAAAAGTTCGCGCCACGATGTCTTGTTAGAATTTTTCGCAACTAACGCGCCGTATCCACACCATTGGTCGCTAAACTCTTATTTTGGTGCGTTTCTTTCCGTTTGGGTTCATTTGGAACCGTTTCACTACTGCATAAAACTTGCTGCAAAACGCGCCAAACTGGTGCAATTAATGCAAAAGTTTGCGCCACGATGTCTTGTTAGAATTTTTTGCAACTAACTATCCGTATCCACACCATTGGACCCTAAACTCATGTTTTGGCGCGTTTCTTTCCGTTTAGGTGCATTTGGAACCATTTCGCTATTGCACGAAACTTGCTGCAAAACATGCCAAACTGGTGCAATTAATGCAAAAGCTCGTGCCACGAAATCGTATAGGAATTGTTCGCAACGAACGCTCCCGATCCACACCATTGGACCCTAAACTCATGTTTTGGTGCGTTTCTTTCCATTTGGGTGCATTTGGAACCTTTTCGCTAGTGCATAAAACTTGCCGCAAAACGTGCCAAACTAGTGCAATTAATGCAAAAGTTCGCGCCATGATGTCTTGTTAGAATTTTTCGCAACTAACGCGCCGTATCCACACCATTGGTCGCTAAACTCTTATTTTGGTGCGTTTCTTTCCGTTTGGGTTCATTTGGAACCGTTTCACTACTGCATAAAACTTGCTGCAAAACGCGCCAAACTGGTGCAATTAATGCAAAAGTTTGCGCCACGATGTCTGGTTAGAATTTTTTGCAACTAACTATCCGTATCCACACCATTGGACCCTAAACTCATGTTTTGGCGCGTTTCTTTCCGTTTAGGTGCATTTGGAACCATTTCGCTATTGCACGAAACTTGCTGCAAAACATGCCAAACTGGTGCAATTAATGCAAAAGCTCGTGCCACGAAATCGTATAGGAATTGTTCGCAACGAACGCTCCCGATCCACACCATTTGGGTGCATTTGGAATAGTTTGGGTGCAATTAACACAACTAACGCTCCGGATCCACACCATAGGACCCTAAACCCATATTTTGGTATCTTTGGGTGCATTTGGGATCGTTTCACTACTGCACGAAACTTGGTGCAAAATGCACCAAACTAGTGAAATTAATGCAAAACTTTGTGCCACGAAGTCGTGTCGGAATTTTTCGCAACGAACGCTCCCGATCCACACCATTGGATCCTAAGCTCATGTTTTGCAGAGTTTCTTTCCATTTGGGTGCATTTGGGACCGTTTCGCTACTGCACAAAACTTGGTGCAAAATGCGCCAAACTGGTGCAATTAATGCAAAAGTTCGTGCCACGATGTCTTCTCAGAATTTTTCGCAAATAACACTCCGGATCCACACCATTGGTCCCTAAACTCATGTTTTGGTGCGTTTCTTTCCGTTTGGGTGCATTTGGAAAAATTTCGCTATTGCACGAAACTGGCTGCAAAATGCGCCAAACTGGTACAATTAATGCAAAAGTTCGTGCCACGAAGTCGTGTCGGAATTTTTTGCAATGAACGCTCCCGATTCACACCATTGGACCCTAAAGTCATGTTTTGGTGTGTTTCTTTCCGTTTGGGTGCATTTGGAACTGTTTCGCTACTACACGAAACTTGGGGCAAAATGCACCAGACTGGTGCAATTAATGTAAAAGTTCGTGCCATAATGTCGTGTCAGAATTTTTCACAACAACGCTCCAGATCCACACCATTGGACCCTAAACTCATGTTTTGGTGTGTTTCTTTCCGTTTGGGTACATTTGGAACCGTTTTGCTACTACACGAAACTTGCCGCAAAACACGCCAAACTGGTGCAATTAATGCAAAAGTTCGTGCCACGAAGTCATGTCGGAATTTTTCGCAACGACACTCTCGATCCACACCATTGGACCCTAAACTCATGTTTTGGTGCGTTTCTTTCTGTTTTGGTGCATTTGGAACCATTTTGCTACGACATGAAACTTGCCGCAAAACGCGCCAAACTGGTGCAATTAATGCAAAAGTTCGTGCCGTGATGTCTTGTTAGAATGAACAATGAACGCTCCCGATCAATACCATTGGGTCGGAATCTCATGTTTCGGTGCGTTTCTTTCTGTTTGGGTTCATTTGGGACCGTTTCGCTACTGCACGAAACTTGGTGCAAAACATGCCAGACTGGTGCAATTAATGTGAAAGTTCGTGCCACGAAGTCGTGTCATAATTTTTCGCAACGAACGCTCACGATCCACACCATTGGACCCTAAACTCAAGTTTTGGTGCGTTTCTTTCCGTTTGGGTGCATTCGGGACCGTTTCGCTATTGCACGAAAACGCGCCAAACTGGTGCAATTAATACAAAAAGTTCGTGCCACGATGTCTTGTTAGACCTTTTTCACAAAGAATGATCCCTATCCATACCATTGTACCCAACTCTCATGTTTTGGTGCATTTCTTTCTGTTTGGGTGCATTTGGGACTGTTTCACTACTGCATGAAACTTGGTGCAAAACGTGCCAGACTAGTGCAATTAATGTTAAAGTTTGTCGCACGAAGTAGTGACACAACTTTTCGCAACGAATGCTCACGATCCACACCATTGGACCCTAAACAAATGTTTTGGTGCATTTCTTTCTGTTTGGGTACATTTGGGACCATTTCGCTACTGCAAGAAACTTGGAGCATAACGCGCCAGCCTGGTGCAATTAATGTAAAAGTTCATGCCACGAAGTTGTGTCATAATTTTTCACAACGAATGCTCACGATCCACACCATTAGACCCTAAACTCATGTTTTGGTGTGTTTCTTTCCATTTGGGTGCATTTGGAACCGTTTTGCTACTGCACGAAACTTGGTGCATAACGCGCCAGACTGGTGCAATTAATGTAAGAGTTCGTGCCACGAAGTCGTGTCATAATTTTTCGCAACGAACGCTCATGATCCACACCATTGGACCCTAAACTCATGATTTGGTGCGTTTCTTTCCGTTTGGGTGCATTTAGGACCGTTTCGCTATTGCACCAAAACGCGCCAAACTGGTGCAATTAATGCAAAAATTCGTGCCGTGATGCCTTGTTAGAATTTTTCACAACGAAAGCTCCCGATCCATACCATTGGACCCTAAACTCATGTTTTGGTGCGTTTCTTTCCGTTTGGGTGCATTTGGAACCGTTTTGCCACTGCACGAAACTTGGTGCATAACGTGCCAGACTGGTGCAATTAATGCAAAAGTTCGTGCCACGAAGTCGTGTCGAAATTTTTTGCAACGAACGCTCCCGATCCACACCATTGGACCCAAAACTCATGTATTGGTGCGTTTCTTTCCGTTTGGGTGCATTCGGAACCGTTTTGCAACTACATGAAACTTGCTGCAAAACGTGACAGACTGGTGCAATTAATGTAAAAGTTTGTGCCATGATGTCTTGTTAGAATTTTTCGCAACGAACACTCCTGATCCACACCATTGTAACCTAAACTCATGTTTTGGTGCATTTCTTTTCGTTTGGGTGCATTTGGGACCGTTTCCCTACTGCACGAAACTTGCTGCAAAATGTCACAAACTGGTGCAATTAATGCAAAAGTTCGTGCCATGAAGTCAAGTTGAAATTTTTCACAACGAACGCTCCCGAGCCACACCATTGGACCCTAAACACATGTTTTAGTGCGTTTCTTTTCGTTTTGGTGCATTTGGAACTGTTTCGCTACTACACGAAACTTGCTGCAAAACGCGCCACACTGCTGAAATTAATGTAAAAGTTCATGCCATAAAATCGTGTCGGAATTTTTCGCAACGACGCTCACAATCCACACCATTGGACCCTAAACTCATGTTTTGGTGCGTTGCTTTCTATTTGGGTGCATTTTGGACAGTTTTGCTACTTCACGAAAAGGCGCCAAACTGGTGCAATTAATGCAAAAGTTCGTGCCACAAAGTCGTGTCGGAATTTTTCGCAACGACGCTCCCGATCCACACCATTGGACCCTAAACGCATGTTTGGGTGCGTTTCTTTCCGTTTGGGTGCATTTGGAACCATTTTGCTACTACACGAAACTTGCCGCAAAACGCGCCAAGCTGGTGCAATTAATGCAAAAGTTCGTGCCTCGATGTCTTGTTAGAATTTTTCGCAACTAATGCTCCCGATCCACACCATTGGATCCTAAACTCATGTTTTCGTACGTTTCATTCCGTTTGGGTGTATTTGTGACCATTTCGCAACTGTCCGAAACTTTGTACAAAATGCTCCAGACTGGTGCAATTAATGTAGAAGTTCGTGAAATGAAGTCGGGTCATAATTTTTCGCAACTAATGCTCATAATCCACACCATTGGACCCTAAACTCATGTTTTGGTAAGTTTCTTTCCGTTTGGGTGCCTTTGGAACTGTTTTGCTACTACACGAAACTTGCCGCAAAACACGCCAAACTGGTACAATTAATACAAAAGTTCATGCCACGATGTCTCCTTAGAATTTCTCACAACAAACACTCCTGGTCCACACCATTGGAACCTAAACTCATGTTTTGGTGCACTTCTTTCTGTTTGGGTGCATTTGTGACCGTTTCGATACTCCACGAAAATTGGTGTAAAACACGCCAGACTGGTGCAATTAATGTAAAAGTTCGTGCCACGAAGTCGTGTCATAATTTTTCGCAATGAACGCTCACGATCCACACCATTGGATCCTAAACTGAAATTTTGGTGCGTTTCTTTCCGTTTGGGTGCATTCGGGAGCGTTTCGCTATTGCACGAAAACGCGCCAAACTGGTGCAATTAATACAAAAGTTCGTGCCACGATGTCTTGTTAGACTTTTTTCACAAAGAATGCTCCCTATCCATACCATTGTACCCTACTCCACGAAAATTGGTGTAAAACACGCCAAACTGGTGCAATCAATTCAAAATTTTGTCCCACGATGTCTCGTTAGAATTTTTCAATACTCCACGAAAATTGGTGTAAAACACGCCAAACTGATGCAATTAATTCAAAATTTTGTCCCACGATGTCTCGTTAGAATTTTTCGCAACGAACACTCCCGATCCACACCATTGGAACCTAAACTCATGTTTTCGTGCATTTCTTTCCATTTGGGTGCATTTGGGACTGTTTCTCTACTGCACGAAACTTGGTGCAAAACGTGCCTGACTGGTGCAATTAATGTTAAAGTTTGTCGCACGAAGTCGTGACACAACTTTTCGCAATGAACGCTCACGATCCATACCATTGGACCCTAAACAAATGTTTTGGTGCATTTCTTTCTGTTTGGGTACATTTGGGACCATTTCGGTACTGCGTGAAACTTGGGGCATAACGCGCCAGCCTGGTGCAATTAATGTAAAAGTTCATGCCACGAAGTCGTGTCATAATTTTTCACAACGAATGCTCACGATCCACACCATTGGACCCTAAACTCATGTTTTGGTGCGTTTCTTTCTGTTTGGGTGCATTTGGAACCGTTTCGCAACTGCACGAAACTTGCTACAAAATGCGCCACACTGCTGAAATTAATGCAAAAGTTTGTGCCACAAAGTCGTGTCGGAATTTTTCGCAACGACACTCCCAATCCACACCATTGGACCCTAAACTCATGTTTTGGTGCGTTGCTTTCTATTTGGGTGCATTTTGGACAGTTTTGCTACTGCACGAAAAGGCGCCAAATTGGTGCAATTAATGCAAAAGTTCGTGCCACAAAGTCGTGTCGGAATTTTTCGTAACGACGCTCCCAATCCACACCATTGGACCCTAAACTCATGTTTTGGTGCGTTTTCTTTCCGTTTGGGTGCATTTGGAACCATTTTGCTACTACACGAAACTTGCCACAAAACGCGCCTAGCTGGTGCAACTAATGCAAAAGTTTGTGCCACGATGTCTTGTTAGAATTTTTCGCAACTAATGCTCCCGATCCACACCATTGGATCCTAAACTCATGTTTTCATACGTTTCATTCCGTTTGGGTGCATTTGTGACCATTTCGCAACTGCCCGAAACTTGGTACAATATGCTCCAGACTAGTGCAATTAATGTAGAAGTTCGTGCCATGAAGTCGTGTCATAATTTTTCGTAACGAATGCTCATAATCCACACCATTGGACCCTAAACTCATGTTTTGGTGCGTTTCTTTCCGTTTGGGTGCCTTTGGAACCGTTTTGCTACTACAAGAAACTTGCCGCAAAACACGCCAAACTGGTACAATTAATACAAAAGTTCATGCCACGATGTCTCATTAGAATTTCTAACAACAAACACTCCTGATCCACACCATTGGACCCTGAACACATGTTTTGGTGTGTTTCTTTCTGTTTGGGTGCATTTGGAACCGTTTCGATATTGCACGAAACTTGGTGTAAAACACGCCAGACTGGTGCAATTAATGTAAAAGTTCGTGCCACGAAGTCGTGTCATCATTTTTCGCAACGAACGCTCACGATCCACACCATTGGACCCTAAACTAAAGTTTTGGTGCGTTTCTTTCCGTTTGGGTGCATTCGGGACCGTTTCGCTATTGCACGAAAACGCGCCAAACTGGTGCAATTAATACAAAAGTTCGTGCCAAGATGTCTTGTTAGACTTTTTTCACAAAGAATGCTCCCTATCCATACCATTGTATCCTACTCTCATGTTTTGGTGCATTTCTTTCCGTTTGGGTGCATTTGGGACTGTTTCTCTACTGCACGAAACTTGGTGCAAAACGTGCCAGACTGGTGCAATTAATGTTAAAGTTTGTCGCACGAAGTCGTGACACAACTTTTCGCAATGAACGCTCACGATCCACACCATTGGACCCTAAACAAATGTTTTGGTGCATTTCCTTCTGTTTGGGTACATTTGGGACCATTTCGGTACTGCGTGAAACTTGGGGCATAACGCGCCAGCCTGGTGCAATTAATGTAAAAGTTCATGCCACGAAGTCGTGTCATAATTTTTTACAACGAATGCTCACGATCCACACCATTGGACCCTAAACAAAGTTTTGGTGCGTTTCTTTCCGTTTGGGTGCATTTGGAACCGTTTCGCTAAACTTGCTGCAAAACGCGCCAAACTGGTGCAATTAATGCAAAAGTTCTGCCACAAAGTCGTGTCGGAATTTTTCGCATCCCGATCCACACCATTGGACCCTAAACTCATGTTTTGGTACGATTCTTTCCGTTTGGGTGCATTTGGAACCGTTTTGCTACTACACGAAACTTGCAGCAAAACGCGCCAAACTAGTGCAATTAATGAAAAAGTTCGTGCCATGATGTCTTTTTTGAATTTTTCGCAACTAACACTCCCAATCCACACCTTTGGAACCGAAACTCATGTTTTGGTGCGTTTATTTCCGTTTGGGTGCATTTGGGACCGTTTCGCTTTTGCACGAAAACGCGCCAAACAGGTGCAATTAATGCAAAAGTTCGTGCCACGAAGTTTTGTTACAATTTTTCGCAATGAACACTCCTGATCCACACCATTGGAACCTAAGCTCATGTTTTGGTGCGTTTCTTTCCGTTTGGGTGCATTTGGGACCGTTTCCCTACTGCACGAAAGTTGCTGCAAAACGTGCCAAACTGGTGCAATTAATGCAAAAGTTCGTGCCACGAAGTCAATTCGGAATTTGTCACAACGAATGCTCCCGATCCACACCATTGGACCCTGAACACATGTTTTGGTCTGTTTCTTTCTGTTTTGGAGCATTTGGAACCGTTTCGATACTGCACGAAACTTGGTGTAAAACACGCCAGACTGGTGCAATTAATGTAAAAATTCGTGCCACGAGGTTGTGTCATAATTTTTCGCAACGAACGCTCATGATCCACACCATTGGACCCTAAACTCATGTTTTGGTGCGTTTCTTTCCGTTTGGGTGCATTTGTGTCCGTTTCGGTACTGCACGAAACTTGCCGCAAAACATGCCAAACTGGTACAATTAATGTAAAAGTTCGTGCCACGATGTCCCGTTAGAAATTTTCTCAACGAAATCTCCTGATCCACACCATTGGAACCTAAACTCATATTTTGGTGTGTTTCTTTCCGTTTGGGTGCATTTGGGACCATTTCCCTACTGCACGAAACTTGCTGCAAAACGTGCCAAACTGGTGCAATTAATGCAAAAGTTCGTGCCACGAAGTCGCGTCAAATTTTTTTCGCAACGACGCTCCCGATCTACACCATTGGACCCTGAACTCATATTTTGGTGCGTTTCTTTCCGTTTGGGTGCATTTGGAACCGTTTTGCTACTACACGAAACTTGCCGCAAAACGCGCCAAACTGGTGCAATTAATGCAAAAGTTCGTGCCACGATGTCTCGTTAGAATTTTCCGCAACGGACACTCCTGATCCACACAATTGTATCCTAAACTCATGTTTTGGTGTGTTTCTTTCCGTTTGGGGGCATTTATGACCGTTTCGCTACTACACGAAACTTGGTGTAAAACGCGCCAAACTTGTGCAATTAATGTAAAAGTTCAATTTTTTGCAACGAACACTCACGATACACACCATTGGACCCAAAACTCATGGTTTGGTGGTTTCTTTGCGTTTGGGTGCATTTGGGACCGTTTCGCTATTGCCCCAAAACGTGCCAAAGTGGTGCAATGAATGCAAAAGTTCTTGCCACGATGTCTTGTTAGAATTTTTCGCAACGAACGCTCCTGATCCACACCAATGGAACCTAAACTCATGTTTTGGTGAGTTTCATTCCTTTTGGGTGCATTTGGGACCGTTTCCCTACTGCACAAAACTTGCTGCAAAACGTGCCAAATTGGTGCAATTAATGCAAAAGTTTGTGCCACGAAGTCAAGTCGGAATTTTTCGCAACGAACGCTCCCGATCCACACCATTAGACCCTAAACACATGTTTTGGTGCGTTTCTTTCCGTTTGGGTGCATTTGGAACCGTTTCGCTAAACTTGCTGCAAAACGCGCCAAACTGGTGCAATTAATGCAAAAGTTCTGCCAAAAAGTCGTGTCGGAATTTTTCGCATCCCGATCCACACCATTGGATCCTAAACTCAAGTTTTGGTGCGTTTCTTTCCGTTTGGGTGCATTCGGAACTGTTTTGCTACTACACGAAACTTGCTGCAAAACGCTCCAAACTAGTGCAATTAATGAAAAAGTTCGTGCCATGATGTCTTTTTTGATTTTTTCGCAACTAACACTCCCGATCCACACCATTGGAACCGAAACTCATGTTTTGGTCTGTTTCTTTCCATTTGGGTGCATTTGGGACCATTTCGCTATTGCACGAAAACGCGCCAAACAGGTGCAATTTAATGCAAAAGATCGTGCCACAAAGTCTTGTTAGAATTTTTCGCAATGAACACTGCTGATCCACACCATTGGAACCTAAGCTCATGTTTTGGTACGTTTCTTTCCGTTTGGGTGCATTTGGGACCATTTCCCTACTGCACGAAAGTTGCTGCAAAACGTACCAAACTGGTGCAATTAATGCAAAAGTTCGTGCCACGAAGTCATGTCGGAATTTGTCGCAACGAATGCTCCCGATCCACACCATTGGACCCTGAACACATGTTTTGGTGTGTTTCTTTCTGTTTGGGAGCATTTGGAACCGTTTCGATACTGCACGAAACTTGGTGTAAAACACACCAGACTGGTGCAATTAATGTAAAATTTCGTGCCACGAAGTCGTGTCATAATTTTTCGCAACGAAAGCTCATCCACAACATTGGACCCTAAACTCAAGTTTTGGTGCGTTTCTTTCCGTTTGGGTGCATTCGGGACCGTTTCGCTATAGCACGAAAACGCGCCAAACAAGTGCAATTAATACAAAAGTTCGTGCCACGATGTCTTGTTAGAATTTTTCACAAAGAATGCTTCCTATCCATACCATTGGATCCTAAACTCATGTTTTGGTGCATTTATTTCCGTTTGGGTGCATTTGGGACTGTTTCTCTACTGCACGAAACTTGATGCAAAACGCGCCAGACTGGTGCAATTAATGTGGAAGTTCTTGGCACGAAGTTGTGACACAACTTTTCACAACGAATGCTCACAATCCACAACATTAGACCCTAAACTCATGTTTTGGTGCGTTTTTTTCCGTTTGGGTGCATTTAGGACATTTTCGCTATTGCACGAAAATGGGCCAAACTGATGCAATTAATGCAAAAGTTCGTGCCACGATGTCTTGTTAGAATTTTTCACAACGAACACTCCCGATCCGTACCATTAGACCCTAATCTCATGTTTTGCTGCATTTCTTTCTGTTTGAGTACATTTGGGACCGTTTCGCTACTGCATGAAACAAGGGCCATAACGCGCCAGACTGGTGCAATTAATGTAAAAGTTGATGCCACGAAGTCGTGTCATAATTTTTCACAACGAACGCTCACGATCCACACCATTGGACCCTAAACTCATGTTTTGGTGCGTTTCTTTCCGTTTGGGTGCATTTGGAACTGTTTTGCTACTGCACGAAACTTGGTGCATAACGCGCCAGACTGGTGCAATTAATGTAAGAGTTCGTGCCACGAAGTCGTGTCATAATTTTTCGCAACAAATGCTCACGATCCACACCATTGGACCCTAAACTCATGTTTTGGTGCATTTCTTTCCGTTTGGGTGCATTTGGGACCGTTTCGCTATTGCACGAAAACGCGCCAAACTGCTGCAATTAATGCAAAAGTTCATGCTATGATGTCTTGTTAGATTTTTTCACAACGAATGGTCCCGATCCTTCCCATTGGACCCTAGTCTCATGTTTTCGTGCCTATCTTTCCGTTTGGGTACATTTGGAACCGTTTCGCTACTGCACGAAACTTGCTGCAAAATGCGCCAGACTGGTGCAATTAATGTAAAATTTTGTGCCACAAAGTTGTGTCATAATTTTTCACAACGAATGCTCACGATCCACACAATTGGACCCTAAACCCATGTTTTGGTGCGTTTCTTTTCGTTTATGTGCATTTGTGACCGTTTCGCTACTGAACGAAAATGCGCCAAACTAGTGCAATTAAAGCAAAAGTCCGTGCCACGAAGTCGTGTCGGAATTTTTCACAACTTATGCTCCCGATCCACACCATTGGATCCTAAACTCATGTTTTGGTGCGTTTCGTTCTGTTTGGGTGCATTTGGGACCATTTCGCTACTGCACGAAACTTGCTGCAAAATGCGCCAAACTGGTGCAATTAATGCAATAGTTCGTGCCACGAAGTCGTGTCAGAATTTTTCACAACGACGCTCCCGATCCACACCACTAGACCCTAAACTCATGTTTTGGTGCGTTTCTTTCCGTTTGGGTGCAATTGGAACCGTTTTGCTACTACACAAAATTTGCTGCAAAACGCGCCAAACAAGTGCAATTAATGCAAAAGTTCGTGCCACGATGTCTTGTTAGAATTTTTCTCAACTAACGCCCCCGATCCACACCATTGGATCCTAAACTCATGTTTTGGTGCGTTTCTTTCTGTTTGGGTGCATTTGTGACCATTTCGCTACTGCCCGAAACTTGGTGCAAAATGCGCCAGACTGGTGCAATTAATGCAAAAGTTCGTGCCACAAAGTCGTGTCATAATTGTTCGCAACGAATGCTCACGATCCACACCATTGGACCCAAAACTCATGTTTTGGTCCGGTTTTTCCATTTGGGTGCATTTGGAACCATTTTGCTACTACACGAAACTTGCCGCAAAACACGCCAAACTGGTACAATTAATACAAAAGTTCGTGCCACGATGTCTCGTTAGAATTTCTCACGTTAAACTCTCCTGATCCACACCATTGGAACCTAAACTCATGTTTTGGCGCGTTTCTTTCCGTTTGGGTGCATTTCTGACCGTTTCGCTACTGCACAAAACTTGATGTAAAACGTGCCAGACTAGTGCAATTAATGCAAAAGTTCTTGCCGCGATGTCTTGTTAGAATTTTTCGCAACGAACGCTCCTGATCCACACCAATGGAACCTAAACTCATGTTTTGGTGCATTTCTTTCGATTTGGGTGCATTTGGGACCGTTTCCCTACTGCATGAAACTTGCTGCAAAACGCGCCAAACTGGTGCAACTAATGCAAAAGTTCATGCTATGATGTCTTGTTAGAATTTTTCACAACGAATGGTCCTGATCCTTCCAATTGGACCCTAGTCTCATGTTTTCGTGCCTTCCTTTCCGTTTGGGTACATTTGGAACCGTTTCGCTACTGCACGAAACTTGCTGCAAAATGCGCCAGACTGGTGCAATTAATGTAAAATTTTGTGCCACAAAGTTGTGTCATAATTTTTCGCAACGAATGCTCACGATCCACACAATTGGAACCTAAACTCATGTTTTGGTGCGTTTCTTTTCGTTTGTGTGCATTTGTGACCGTTTCACTACTGAACGAAAACGCGCCAAACTAGTGCAATTAATGCAAAAGTCCGTGCCACGAAGTCGTGTCGGAATTTTTCGCAACTTATGCTCCCGATCCACACCATTGGACCCTAAACTCATGTTTTGGTGCGTTTCTTTCTGTTTGGGTGCATTTGGGACCATTTCGCTACTGCACGAAACTTGCTGCAAAATGCGCCAAACTGGTGCAATTAATGCAATAGTTTGTGCCACGAAGTCGTGTCAGAATTTTTCACAACGACGCTCCCGAACCACACCACTGGACCCTAAACTCATGTTTTGGCGTGTTTCTTTCCGTTTGGGTGCAATTGGAACCGTTTTGCTACTACACAAAATTTGCTGCAAAACGCGCCAAACAAGTGCAATTAATGCAAAAGTTCGTGCCACGATGTCTTGTTAGTATTTTTCTCAACTAACGCCCCCGATCCACACCATTGGATCCTAAACTCATGTTTTGGTGCGTTTCTTTCCGTTTGGGTGCATTTGTGACCATTTCGCTACTTCCCGAAACTTGGTGCAAAATGCGCCAGACTGGTGCAATTAATGCAAAAGTTCGTGCCACAAAGTCGTGTCATAATTGTTCGCAACGAATGCTCACGATCCACACCATTGGACCCAAAACTCTTGTTTTGGTCCGGTTTTTCCATTTGGGTGCATTTGGAACCATTTTGCTACTACACAAAACTTGCCGCAAAACACGCCAAACTGGTACAATTAATACAAAAGTTCGTGCCACAATGTCTCGTTAGAATTTCTCAAGTCAAACTCTCCTGATCCACACCATTGGAACCTAAACTCATGTTTTGGCGTGTTTCTTTCCGTTTGGGTGCATTTGTGACCATTTCGCTACTGCACAAAACTTGGTGTAAAACGCGCCAGACTGGTGCAATTAATGCAAAAGTTCTTGTCGTGATGTCTTGTTAGAATTTTTCGCAACGAACACTCCTGATCCACACCAATGGAACCTAAACTCATGTTTTGGTGCATTTCTTTCCATTTGGGTGCATTTGGGACCGTTTCCCTACTGCATGAAACTTGCTGCAAAACGTGCCAAATTGGTGCAATTAATGCAAAAGTTCGTGCCACGAAGTCAAGTCAGAATTTTTTGCAATGAATGCTCCTGATCCACACCATTAGACCCTAAACACATGTTTTGGTGCGTTTCTTCCCGTTTGGGTGCATTTGGAAGCGTTTCGCTAAACTTGCTGCAAAACGCGCCAAACTAGTGCAATTAATGCAAAAGTTCGTGCCACGAAGTCAATTCGGAATTTTTCGCAACGAACGCTACCGATCCACACCATTGGACCCTAAACACTTGTTTTGGTGCGTTTCTTTCTGTTTGGGTACATTTGGGACCGTTTCGCCACTGCAAGATACTTGCTGCAAAACACGCCAAACTGGTGCAATTAATACAAAAGTTCATGCCACGAAGTCGTGTCGGAATTTTTCGCAATGACGCTCCCGATCCACACCATTGGACCCTAAACTCATGTTTTGGTGTGTTTCTTTCCATTTGGGTGCATTTGTGACCGTTTCGCTACTACATGAAACTTGGTATAAAACACGCCAGACTAGTGCAATTAATGTAAAAGTTCGTGCCACGAAGTTGTGTCATTATTTTTCACAATGAAGACTCACGATCCACACCATTGGAAGCTAAACACATGTTTTGGTGCGTTTCTTTGGGTGCATTTGGAACCATTTCGTTACTGCACGAAACTTGCTCCAAATGCGCCAAACTGGTGCAATTAATGAAAAAGTTTGTGCCACGAAGTTGTGTCGGAATTTTTTGCAACGACGCTCCCGATCCACACCATTGGACCCTCAACTCATATTTTGGTGCGTTTCTTTCTGTTTGGGTGCATTTGGAACTATTTTGCTACTACACGAAACTTGCCGCAAAACAAGCCAAACTGGTGCAATTAATGCAAAATTTTGTCCCATGATGTCTCGTTGAATTTTTTCGCAACGAACACTCCTGATCCACACCATTGGAACCTAAACTCATGGTTTGGTGCGTTTCTTTCCGTTTGGGTGCATTTGGGACCGTTTCCCTACTGCACGAAACTTGCTGCAAAACATGCCAAACTGGTGTAATTAATGCAAAAGTTCGTGCCACGAAGTCAAGTCGGATTTTTTCGCAACGAACGCTACCGATCCACACCATTGGACACAAAACACATGTTTTTGTGTGTTTCTTTCTGTTTGGGTACATTTGGGACCGTTTCGCCACTGCAAGATACTTGCTGCAAAATGCGCCAAACTAGTGCAATTAATACAAAAGTTCGTGCCACGAAGTCGTGTCGGAATTTTTCGCAACGACACTTCTGAACCACACCATTGGACCCTAAACTCATGTGTTGGTGTGTTTCTTTCCATTTGGGTGCATTTGTGACCGTTTCGCTACTACACGAAACTTGGTATAAAATACGCCAGACTAGTGCAATTAATGTAAAAGTTCGTGCCACGAAGTCGTGTCATTATTTTTCGCAATGAACACTCACAATCCACACCATTGAAACCTAAACAAATGTTTTGGTGCGTTTCTTTTCATTTGGGTGCATTTGGGACCGTTTCCCTACTGCACGAAACTTGCCGCAAAACGTGCCAAACTGGTGTAATTAATGCAAAAGTTCGTGCCACGAAGTGAAGTCGGATTTTTTCGCAACGAACGCTACCGATCCACACCATTGGATCCTAAACACATGTTTTGGTGCGTTTCTTTCTGTTTGGGTACATTTAGGACCGTTTCGCCACTGCAAGATATTTGCTGCAAAACGCGCCAAACTGGTGCAATTAATACAAAAGTTCGTGCCACGAAGTTATGTCTGAATTTTTCCCAACGACGCTCCCCGATCCACACCATTGGCCCTAAACTCATGTTTTGGTGTGCTTCTTTCCATTTGGGTGCATTTGTGACCGTTTCGCTACTACACGAAACTTGGTATAAAACGCGCCAGACTAGTGCAATTAATGTAAAAGTTCGTGCCACGAAGTCGTGTCATTATTTTTCGCAATGAACACTCACGATCCACACCATTGGAACCTAAACACATGTTTCGGTGCATTTCTTTCCGTTTGGGTGCATTTGGAACCATTTCGCTATTGCACGAAACTTGCTGTAAAACGCGCCAAACTGGTGCAATTAATGCAAAAGTTTGTGCCACGAAGTTGTGTCGGAATTTTTTGCAACGACGCTCCCGATCCGCACCATTGGCCCCAAAACTCATATTTTGGTGCGTTTCTTTCTGTTTGGGTGCATTTGGAACTGTTTTGCTACTACACGAAACTTGCCGCAAAACAAGCCAAACTGGTGCAATTAATGCAAAATTTTGTCCCACGATGCCTCGTTAGAATGTTTCGTAACGAACACTCCTGATCCACACCATTTGAACCTAAACTCATGTTTTGGTGCGTTTCTTTCCGTTTGGGTGCATTTGGGACCGTTTCCCTACTACACGAAACTTGCTGCAAAACGTGCCAAACTGGAGTAATTAATGCAAAAGTTCGTGCCACGAAGTCAAGTCAGATTTTTTCGCAACGAACGCTACCGATCCACACCATTGGACCCTACACACATGTTTTGGTGCGTTTCTTTCTGTTTGGGTACATTTGGGAACGTTTTGCCACTGCAAGATACTTGCTGCAAAATGCGCCAAACTGGTGCAATTAATACAATAGTTCGTGCCACGAAGTCGTGTCGGAATTTTTCGCAACGACGCTCCCGATCCACACCATTGGACCCTAAACTCATGTGTTGGTGTGTTTCTTTCCGTTTGGGTGCATTTGTGACCGTTTCGCTACTACACGAAACTTGGTATAAAACACGCCAGACTAGTGCAATTAATGTAAAAGTTCGTGCCACGAAGTCGTGTCATTATTTTTCACAATGAACACTCACAATCCACACCATTGAAACCTAAACACATGTTTTGGTCCGTTTCCTTTCGTTTCGGTGCATTTGGGACCGTTTCCCTACAGCACGAAACCTGCTGCAAAACGTGCCAAACTGGTGTAATTAATGCAAAAGTTCGTGCCACGATGTCAAGTCGGATTTTTTCGCAATGAACGCTACCGATCCATACCATTGGATCCTAAACACATGTTTTGGTGTATTTCTTTCTGTTTGGGTACATTTGGGACCGTTTCGCCACTGCAAGATACTTGCTGCAAAACGCGCCAAACTGGTGCAATTAATACAAAAGTTCGTGCCACGAAGTTGTGTCTGAATTTTTCGCAACGACGCTCCCCGATCCACACCATTGGACCCTAAACTCATGTTTTGGTGTGCTTCTTTCCATTTGGGTGCATTTGTGACCGTTTCGCTACTACACGAAACTTGGTATAAAACACGCCAGACTAGTGCAATTAATGTAAAAGTACGTGCCACGAAGTTGTGTCATTATTTTTCGCAATGAACACTCACGATCCACACCATTGGAAGCTAACCACATGTTTTGGTGCATTTCTTTGGGTGCATTTGGAACCAATTCGTTACTGCACGAATCTTGCTCCAAACGCGCCAAACTGGTGCAATTAATGTAAAAGTTTGTGTCACGAAGTTGTGTCGGAATTTTACGCAACGACGCTCCCGATCCACACCATTGGACCCTAAACTCATATTTTGGTGCGTTTCTTTCTGTTTGGGTGCATTTGGAACTGTTTTGCTACTACACGAAACTTGCCGCAAAACAAGCCAAAATGGTGCAATTAATGCAAAATTTTGTCCCACGATGTCTCATAAGAATTTTTCGTAACGAACACTCCTGATCCACACCATTGGAACCTAAACTCATGTTTTGGTGTGTTTCTTTCCGTTTGGGTGCATTTGGGACCGTTTTCCTACTGCACGAAACTTGCTGCAAAACGTGCCAAACTGGTGTAATTAAGGCAAAAGTTCGTGCCACAAAGTCAAGTCGGAATTTTTCGCAACGAACGCTATCGATCCACACCATTGGACCCTAAACACTTGTTTTGGTGCGTTTCTTTCTGTTTAGGTACATTTGGGACCGTTTCGCCACTGCAAGATACTTGCTGCAAAACACACCAAACTGGTGCAATTAATACAAAAGTTCGTGCCACGAAGTCATGTCGGAATTTTTCACAATGACGCTCCCGATCCACATCATTGGACCCTAAACTCATGTTTTGGTGTGTTTCTTTCCGTTTGGGTGCATTTGTGACTGTTTCGCTACTACACAAAACTTGGTATAAAACACGCCAGACTAGTGCAATTAATGTAAAAGTACGTGCCACGAAGTTGTGTCATTATTTTTCGCAATGAACACTCGCGATCCACACCATTGGAAGCTAAACACATGTTTTGGTGCATTTCTTTGGGTGCATTTGGAACCATTTCGTTACTGCACGAAACTTGCTCCAAACGCGCCAAACTGGTGCAATTAATGTAAAAGTTTGTGCCACGAAGTTGTGTCGGAATTTTTCGCAACGACGCTCCCGATCCACACCATTGGACACTAAACTCATATTTTGGTGCGTTTCTTTCTGTTTGGGTGCATTTGGAACTGTTTTGCTACTACCCGAAACTTGCCGCAAAACAAGCCAAACTGGTGCAATTAATGCAAAATTTTGTCCA
The DNA here is from genome assembly GCF_016808335.1 of Panicum virgatum. Classification (NCBI taxonomy): domain Eukaryota; kingdom Viridiplantae; phylum Streptophyta; class Magnoliopsida; order Poales; family Poaceae; genus Panicum; species Panicum virgatum. The sequence goes on from NW_024376516.1 coordinate 43,408, forward strand.
ACGATGTCTCGTTAGAATTTTTCGTAACGAACACTCCTGATCCACACCATTTGAACCTAAACTCATGTTTTGGTGCGTTTCTTTCCATTTGGGTGCATTTGGGACCGTTTCCCTACTACACGAAACTTGCTGCAAAACGTGCCAAACTGGAGTAATTAATGCAAAAGTTCGTGCCACGAAGTCAAGTCGGATTTTTTCGCAATGAACGCTACCGATCCACACCATTGGACCCTACACACATGTTTTGGTGCGTTTCTTTCTGTTTGGGTACATTTGGGAACGTTTTGCCATTGCAAGATACTTGCTGCAAAACGCGCCAAACTGGTGCAATTAATACAATAGTTCGTGCCACGAAGTCAGTGTCGGAATTTTTCGCAACGACGCTCCCGATCCACACCATTGGACCCTAAACTCATGTGTTGGTGTGTTTCTTTCCGTTTGGGTGCATTTGTGTCCATTTCGCTACTACACGAAACTTGGTACAAAACACGCCAGACTAGTGCAATTAATGTAAAAGTTCGTGCCACGAAGTCGTGTCATTATTTTTCGCAATGAACACTCACAATCCACACTATCGAAACCTAAACACATGTTTTGGTGCGTTTCTTTTCGTTTGGGTGCATTTGGGACCGTTTCCCTACTGCACGAAACTTGCTGCAAAACGTGCCAAACTGGTGTAATTAATGCAAAAGTTCGTGCCACGAAGTCAAGTCGGATTTTTTCGGAACGAACGCTACCGATCAACACCATTGGATCCTAAACACATGTTTTGGTGCGTTTCTTTCTGTTTGGGTACATTTAGGACCGTTTTGCCACTGCAAGATACTTGCTGCAAAACGCGCCAAACTGGTGCAATTAATACAAAAGTTCGTGCCACGAAGTTGTGTCTGAATTTTTCGCAACGACGCTCCCCGATCCACACCATTGGACCCTAAACTCATGTTTTGGTGTGCTTCTTTCTGTTTGGGTGCTTTTGTGACCGTTTTGCTACTACACGAAACTTGGTATAAAACACGCCAGACTAGTGCAATTAATGTAAAAGTACGTGCCACGAAGTTGTGTCATTATTTTTCGCAATGAACACTCACGATCCACACCATTGGAACCTAAACACATGTTTTGGTGCATTTCTTTGGGTGCATTTGGAACCATTTTGTTACTGCACGAAACTTGCTCCAAACGCGCCAAACTGGTGCAATTAATGTAAAAGTTTGTGCCACGAAGTTGTGTCGGAATTTTTCACAACGACGCTCCCGATCCACACCATTGGACCCTAAACTCATATTTTGGTGCGTTTCTTCCTGTTTGGGTGCATTTGGAACTGTTTTGCTACTACACGAAACTTGCCGCAAAACAAGCCAAGCTGGTGCAATTAATGCAAATTTTTGTCCCACGATGTCTCGTTAGAATTTTTCGTAACGAACACTCCTGATCCACACCATTTGAACCTAAACTCATGTTTTGGTGTGTTTCTTTCCGTTTGGGTGCATTTGGGACCGTTTCCCTACTGCACGAAACATGCTGCAAAACGTGCCAAACTAGTGTAATTAATGCAAAAGTTCGTCCCACGAAGTCAAGTCGGAATTTTTCGCAACGAACGCTACCGATCCACACCATTGGACCCTAAACACTTGTTTCGGTGCGTTTCTTTCTGTTTGGGTACATTTGGGACCGTTTCGCCACTGCAAGATACTTGCTGCAAAACACACCAAACTGGTGCAATTAATACAAAAGTTCGTGCCACGAAGTCATGTCGGAATTTTTCGCAATGACGCTCCCGATCCACACCATTGGACCCTAAACTCATGTTTTGGTGTGTTTCTTTCCGTTTGGGTGCATTTGTGACTGTTTCGCTACAACACGAAACTTGGTATAAAACACGCAGACTAGTGCAATTAATGTAAAAGTACGTGCCACGAAGTTGTGTCATTATTTTTCGCAATGAACACTCACGATCCACACCATTGGAAGCTAAACACATGTTTTGGTGCATTTCTTTGGGTGCATTTGGAACCATTTCGTTACTGCACGAAACTTGCTCCAAACGCTCCAAACTGGTGCAATTAATGTAAAAGTTTGTGCCACGAAGTTGTGTCGGAATTTTTCGCAACGACGCTCCCGATCCACACCATTGGACCCTAAACTCATATTATGGTGCGTTTCTTTCTGTTTGGGTGCATTTGGAACTGTTTTGCTACTACACGAAACTTGCCGCAAAACAAGCCAAACTGGTGCAATTAATGCAAAATTTTGTCCCACGATCTCTCGTTAGAATTTTTCGTAACGAACACTCCTGATCCACACCATTTGAACCTAAACTCATGTTTTGGTGCGTTTCTTTCCATTTGGGTGCATTAGGGACCGTTTCCCTACTACACGAAACTTGCTGCAAAACGTGCCAAACTGGAGTAATTAATGCAAAAGTTCGTGCCACGAAGTCAAGTCGGATTTTTTCGCAATGAACGCTACCGATCCACACCATTGGACCCTACACACATGTTTTGGTGCGTTTCTTTCTGTTTGGGTACATTTGGGAACGTTTTGCCATTGCAAGATACTTGCTGCAAAACGCGCCAAACTGGTGCAATTAATACAATAGTTCGTGCCACGAAGTCGTGTCGGAATTTTTCGCAACGACGCTCCCGATCCACACCATTGGACCCTAAACTCATGTGTTGGTGTGTTTCTTTCCGTTTGGGTGCATTTGTGTCCATTTCGCTACTACACGAAATTTGGTATAAAACACGCCAGACTAGTGCAATTAATGTAAAAGTTCGTGCCACGAAGTCGTGTCATTATTTTTCGCAATGAACACTCACAATCCACACTATCGAAACCTAAACACATGTTTTGGTGCGTTTCTTTTCGTTTGGGTGCATTTGGGACCGTTTCCCTACTGCACGAAACTTGCTGCAAAACGTGCCAAACTGGTGCAATTAATGCAAAAGTTCGTGCCACGAAGTCAAGTCGGATTTTTTTCGGAACGAACGCTACCGATCAACACCATTGGATCCTAAACACATGTTTTGGTGCGTTTCTTTCTGTTTGGGTACATTTAGGACCGTTTTGCCACTGCAAGATACTTGCTGCAAAACGCGCCAAACTGGTGCAATTAATACAAAAGTTCGTGCCACGAAGTTGTGTCTGAATTTTTCGCAACGACGCTCCTCGATCCACACCATTGGACCCTAAACTCATGTTTTGGTGTGCTTCTTTCCGTTTGGGTGCTTTTGTGACCGTTTTGCTACTACACGAAACTTGGTATAAAACACGCCAGACTAGTGCAATTAATGTAAAAGTACGTGCCACGAAGTTGTGTCATTATTTTTCGCAATGAACACTCACGATCCACACCATTGGAACCTAAACACATGTTTTGGTGCATTTCTTTGGGTGCATTTGGAACCATTTCGTTACTGCACGAAACTTGCTTCAAACGCGCCAAACTGGTGCAATTAATGTAAAAGTTTGTGCCACGAAGTTGTGTCGGAATTTTTCGCAACGACGCTCCCGATCCACACCATTGGACCCTAAACTCATATTTTGGTGCGTTTCTTTCTGTTTGGGTGCATTTGGAACTGTTTTGCTACTACACGAAACTTGCCGCAAAACAAGCCAAACTGGTGCAATTAATGCAAAATTTTGTCCCACGATGTCTCGTTAGAATTTTTTCGTAACGAACACTCCTGATCCACACCATTTGAACCTAAACTCATGTTTTGGTGTGTTTCTTTCCGTTTGGGTGCATTTGGGACCGTTTCCCTACTGCACGAAACATGCTGCAAAACGTGCCAAACTAGTGTAATTAATGCAAAAGTTCGTCCCACGAAGTCAAGTCGGAATTTTTCGCAACGAACGCTACCGATCCACACCATTGGACCCTAAACACATGTTTTGGTGCGTTTCTTTCTGTTTGGGTACATTTGGGACCGTTTCGCCACTAGCAAGATACTTGCTGCAAAACACGCCAAACTGGTGCAACTAATACAAAAGTTCGTGCCACGAAGTCGTGTCGGAATTTTTCGCAATGACGCTCCCGATCCACACCATTAGACCCTAAACTCATGTTTTGGTGTGTTTCTTTCCATTTGGGTACATTTGTGACCGTTTCGCTACTACACGAAACTTGGTATAAAACACGCCAGACTAGTGCAATTAATGTAAAAGTTTGTGCCACGAAGTTGTGTCATTATTTTTCGCAATGAACACTCACGATCCACACCATTGGAAGCTAAACACATGTTTTGGTGCATTTCTTTGGGTGCATTTGGAACCATTTCATTACTGCACGAAACTTGCTCCAAACGCGCCAAACTGGTGCAATTAATGTAAAAGTTTGTGCCACGAAGTTGTGTCGGAATTTTTCGCAACGACGCTCCCGATCCACACAATTGGACCCTAAACTCATATTTTGGTGCGTTTCTTCCTGTTTGGGTGCATTTGGAACTGTTTTGCTACTACATGAAACTTGCCGCAAAACAAGCCAAACTGGTGCAATTAATGCAAAATTTTGTCCCACGATGTCTCGTTAGAATTTTTCGTAACGAACACTCCTGATCCACACCATTTGAACCTAAACTCATGTTTTGGTGCGTTTCTTTCCGTTTGGGTGCATTTGGGACCGTTTCCCTATTGCACGAAACTTGCTGTAAAACGTGCCAAACTGGGGTAATTAATGCAATAGTTCGTGCCACGAAGTCAAGTCGGATTTTTTCGCAACGAACGCTACCGATCCACACCATTGGACCCTAAACACATGTTTTGGTGCGTTTCTTTCTGTTTGGGTACATTTGGGACCGTTTCGCCACTGCAAGATACTTGCTGCAAAACGCGCCAAACTGGTGCAATTAATACAAAAGTTCATGCCACGAAGTCGTGTCGGAATTTTTCGCAACAACTTTCCCGATCCACACCATTGGACCCTAAAATCATGTGTTGGTGTGTTTCTTTCCGTTTGGGTGCATTTGTGACTGTTTCGCTACTACACGAAATTTGGTGTAAAACACGCCAGACTAGTGCCATTAATGTAAAAGTTCGTGCCACGAAGTCGTGTCATTATTTTTCGCAATGAACACTCACAATCCACACCATTGAAACCTAAACACATGTTTTGGTGCGTTTCTTTTCATTTGGGTGCATTTGGGACCGTTTCCCTACTGCACGAAACTTGCTGCAAAACGTGCCAAACTGGGGTAATTAATGCAATAGTTCGTGCCACGAAGTCAAGTCGGATTTTTTCGCAACGAACGCTACCAATCCACACCATTGGATCCTAAACACATGTTTTGGTGCGTTTCTTTCTGTTTGGGTACATTTAGGACCGTTTCGCCACTGCAAGATACTTGCTGCAAAACGCGCCAAACTGGTGCAATTAATACAAAAGTTCAGTGCCACGAAGTTGTGTCTGAATTTTTCACAACGACGCTCCCCGATCCACACCATTGGAACCTAAACTCATGTTTTG
>NW_024376517.1:0-48353 GCF_016808335.1 Panicum virgatum
TTTATTACTGCACTAAACTCGGTGCAAATGGGCCAATCTGGTGCAATTAATGCAAAAGTTCATGCCACGAAGTCGTGTCGGAACTTTTCACTACGAACGCGCCCCGATCGACACCATTGGACTCTAAACTCATGTTTTGTTGCATTTCGTAATGTTAGGGTGCATTTGGGATCGTTTCGCTACTGCACTGGACTCAGTGCAAAATGGGCCGAACTGGTTTAATAATGCAAAAGTTCATGCACGAAGTCGCGTGGAACTTTTCGCTAAGGACTCACCCGATACACACCATGGGACCCTAAACTCATGTTTTTGTTGCATTTCGTAATGTTTGGGTGCATTTGACCGTTTTGTTACACTAAATCGTTGCAAACGGGGCAATCAGGTGCAATTAATGCAAAAGTTCGTGCCACGAAGTTGCATCTGAACTTGTCACTACGAACGCCCGATCCACACCATTGGACCTAACTCATGTTTTGTGTGTTTCGTAATGTTTGGGCGCACTTGGGACCGTTTCGGTACTGCACTAAACTCGGTGCAAAATGGGCCGAACTGTGCAATAATGCAAAAGTTCATGCCACGAAGTCGCGTCGGAAATTTTTCGCTAAGAACTCACCCGATACACACCATGGGACCTTAAACTCATGTTTTGTTGCATTTCGTAATGTTTGGGTGCATTTGGGACCGTTTTATTACTGCACTAAACTCGGTGCAAATGGGCCAATCTAGTGCAATTAATGCAAAAGTTCATGTCACAAGTCACGTCTGTACTTGTCACTATGAACGTGCCCGATCCACACCATTGGACCCTAAACTCATGTTTTAGTGTGTTTTCGTAATGTTTGGGTGCACTCGGGACCGTTTCGCTACGGCACTAAACTCGGTGCAAAATGGGCCGAACTGGTGCAATTAATGCAAAGTTCATGCCACGAAGTCGTGTCGGATTTTTTCGCTACGAACGCACCCGATTTACACCATTGGACTCTAAACTCATGTTTTGTTGCATTTCGTAATGTTTGGGTGCATTTGGGATCGTTTCGGTACTGCACTAAACTCGGTGCAAAATGGGCCGAATTGGTGCCATTACTGCAAAAGTTCATGCCACCAATTCGTGTCAACTTTTCGCTACGAACGCGCCCGATCGACACCATTGGACTCTAAACTCATGTTTTGTTGCATTTCGTAAAGTTTGGGTGCATTTGGGATCATTTCGCTACTGCACTAAACTCGGTGCAAAATGGGCCGAACTGGTTTAATTAATGCAAAGGTTCATGCCACGAAGTCGCGTCTGAACTTTTCGCTAAGGACTCACCCGATACACACCATGGGACCCTAAACTCATGTTTTTGTTGCATTTCGTAATGTTTGGGTTCATTATTACTTTTTGTTGCTACACTAAACTCAGTGCAAATGGGCCAATCTGGTGCAATATGCAAAAGTTCGTATCACGAAGTCGCGTCTGAACTTGTCACTACGAACGCCCGATCCACACATTGGACCCTAAACTCATGTTTAGTGTGTTTCAGTAATGTTTGGGTGCACTCGGGACCGTTTCGCTACTGCACTAAACTCGGAGCAAAAATGGGCCGAACTGGTGCATTAATGCAAAAGTTCATGCCACGAAGTCGTGTCGGAACTTTTCGCTACGAACTGCGCCCGATCGACACACATTGGACCTCTAAACTCATGTTTTAGTTGCATTTACGTAATGTTTGGGTGCACTTGCGACTCGTTTCGCTACAGGCACTAAACTCGGTGCAAAAATGGGGCCGAACTGGTGCAATTAATGCAAAAGTTCATGCCACGAAGTCGTGTCGGAATTTTTCGCTACGAACGCACCCGATCGACACCATTGGACTCTAAACTCATGTTTTGTTGCATTTCGTATAGTTAGGGTGCATTTGGGATCGTTTCGCTACTGCACTAGACTCGGTGCAAATGGGCCGAACTGGTTTAATTAATGCAAAGGTTCATGCGACGAAGTCGCGTCGGAACTTTTCGCTAAGGAACTCACCCGATACACACCATGGACCTTAAACTCATGTTTTGTTGCATTTCGTAATGTTTGGGTGCATTTGGGACCGTTTTACTACACTAAACTCGGTGCAAATGGGCCAATCTGGTGCAATTAATGCAAAAGTTAATGTCCACAAGTCACGTCTGAACTTGTCACAATGAACGTGCCTGATCCACACCATTGGACCCTAAACTCATGTTTTAGTGTGTTTCGTAATGTTTGGGTGCTCTCGGGACCGTTTCGCTACTACACTAAACTCGGTGCAAAATGTGCCGAACTGGTGCAATTAATGCAAAAGTTCATGCCACGAAGTCGTGTCGGAACTTTTCACTACGAACGCCCGATCGACACCATTGGACTCTAAACTCATGTTTTGTTGCATTTCGTAAAGTTTGGGTGCATTTAGGATCGTTTCGCTACTGCACTAAACTCGGTGCAAATGGGCAATCTGGTGCAATTAATGTAAAAGTTCGTGCCACGAAGTTGCATCTGAACTTGTCACTTCGAATGCGCCCGATCCACACCATTGGATCCCAAACTCATGTTTTCAGTTTGTTTCGTAATGTTTGGGTGCACTTGGGACAGTTTTGGTACTGCACTAAGCATGGTTCAAAATGGGCCGAACTGGTGCAATTAATGCAAAAGTTCATGCCACGAAGTCGTGTCGTAACTTTCGCTACGAACGTGCCCGATCCACACCATTGGACTCTAAACTCATGTTTTGTTGCATTTCGTAAATTAGGGTGCATTTGGGATCGTTTCGCTACTGCACTAGACTCGGTTGCAAAATGGGCCGAACTGGTTTAATTAATGCAAAAGTTCATGCCACGAAGTCGCGTGGGAACTTTTGCTAAGGACTCACCCGATACACACCATGGGACCCTAAACTCATGTTTTTGTTGCATTTCGTAATGTTTGGGTGCATTTATGACCGTTTTGTACTACACTAAACTCGGTGCAAATGGGGCAATCGGTGCCAATTAATGCAAAAGTTCGTGCCACGAAGTTGCATCTGAACTTGTCACTACGAATGCGCCCGATCCACACCATTGGACCCCAAACTCATGTTTTAGTGTGTTTCGTAATGTTTGGGTGCACTTGGGACAGTTTCGCTACTGCACTAAACTCAGTGCAAAATGGGCCGAACTGGTGCAATTAATGCAAAAGTTCATGCCACGAAGTCACATCGGAACTTTTTGCTAAGAACTCACCCGATACACACCATGGGACCTTAAACTCATGTTTTGTTGCATTTCGTAATGTTTGGGTGCATTTGGGACCATTTTATTACTGCACTAAACTCGATACAAATGGGCCAATCTGGAGCAATTAGTGCAAATGTTCATGTCACAAAGTCACGTCTGAACTTGTCACTATGAACGTGCCCAATCCACACCATTGGACCCTAAACTCATGTTTTAGTGTGTTTCGTAATGTTTGGGTGCACTCGGGACCGTTTCGCTACTGCACTAAACTCGGAGCAAAATGGGCCGAACTGGTGCAATTAATGCAAAAGTTCATGCCACGAAGTCGTGTCGGAACTTTTCGCTACGAACGCGCCCGATCGACACCATTGGACCCTAAACTCATGTTTTAGTGTGTTTCGTAATGTTTGGGTGCACTCGGGACCGTTTCGCTACTACACTAAAACTCGGTGCAAAATGGGCCGAACTGGTGCAATTAATGCAAAAGTTCATGCCACGAAGTCGCGTCAGAACTTTTCGCTAAGAACTCACCCGATACACACCATGGGACCTTAAACTCATGTTTTGTTGCATTTCGTAATGTTTGGGTGCACTTGGGACCGTTTTATTACTGCACTAAACTCGGTGCAAATGGGCCAATCTGGTGCAATTAATGCAAAAGTTCATGCCACGAAGTCGTGTCGGAACTTTTCACTACGAACGCGCCCGATCGACACCATTGGACTCTAAACTCATGTTTTGTTGCATTTCGTAAAGTTAGGGTGCATTTGGGATCGTTTCGCTACTGCACTGGACTCAGTGCAAAATGGGCCGAACTGGTTTAACTAATGCAAAAGTTCATGACACGAAGTCGCGTGGAACTTTTCGCTAAGGACTCACCCGATACACACCATGGGACCCTAAACTCATGTTTTTGTTGCATTTCGTAATGTTTGGGTGCATTTATGACCGTTTTGTTACTACACTAAATCGTTGCAAACGGGGCAATCAGGTGCAATTAATGCAAAAGTTCGTGCCACGAAGTTGCATCTGAACTTGTCACTACGAATGCGCCCGATCCACACCATTGGACCCCTAACTCATGTTTTAGTGTGTTTCGTAATGTTTGGGCGCACTTGGGACAGTTTCGGTACTGCACTAAACTCGGTGCAAAATGGGCCGAACTAGTGCAACTAATGCAAAAGTTCATGCCACGAAGTCGCGCCGGAAATTTTCGCTAAGAACTCACCCGATACACACCATGGGACCTTAAACTCATGTTTTGTTGCATTTCGTAATGTTTGGGTGCATTTGGGACCGTTTTATTACTGCACTAAACTCGGTGCAAATGGGCCAATCTAGTGCAATTAATGCAAAAGTTCATGTCACAAAGTCACGTCTGTACTTGTCACTATGAACGTGCCCGATCCACACCATTGGACCCTAAACTCATGTTTTAGTGTGTTTCGTAATGTTTGGGTGCACTCGGGACCGTTTCGCTACGGCACTAAACTCGGTGCAAAATGGGCCGAACTGGTGCAATTAATGCAAAAGTTCATGCCACGAAGTCGTGTCGGATTTTTTCGCTACGAACGCACCCGATTTACACCATTGGACTCTAAACTCATGTTTTATTGCATTTCGTAATGTTTGGGTGCATTTGGGATCGTTTCGGTACTGCACTAAACTCGGTGCAAAATGGGCCGAATTGGTGCCATTACTGCAAAAGTTCATGCCACCAATTCGTGTCAGAACTTTTCGCTACGAACGCGCCCGATCAACACCATTGGACTCTAAACTCATGTTTTGTTGCATTTCGTAAAGTTTGGGTGCATTTGGGATCATTTCGCTACTGCACTAAACTCGGTGCAAAATGGGCCGAACTGGTTTAATTAATGCAAAGGTTCATGCCACGAAGTCGCGTCTGAACTTTTCGCTAAGGACTCACCCGATACACACCATGGGACCCTAAACTCATGTTTTTGTTGCATTTCGTAATGTTTGGGTTCAGTTATTACTGTTTTGTTGCTACACTAAACTCAGTGCAAATGGGCCAATCTGGTGCAAATATTGCAAAAGTTCGTATCACGAAGTCGCGTCTGAACTTGTCACTACGAACCCGCCCGATCCACACAATTGGACCCTAAACTCATGTTTTAGTGTGTTTCGTAATGTTTGGGTGCACACGGGACCGTTTCGCTACTACACTAAACTCGGAGCAAAATGGGCCGAACTGGTGCAATTAATGCAAAAGTTCATGCCACGAAGTCGTGTCGGAACTTTTCGCTACGAACGCGCCCGATCGACACCATTGGACCCTAAACTCATGTTTTAGTGTGTTTCGTAATGTTTCGGTGGACTCGGGACTGTTTTGCTGCTGCATTAACTCGGTGCAAAATGGGCCGAACTGGTGCAATTAATGCAAAAGTTCATGCCACGAAGTCGTGTTGGAATTTTTCGCTACGAACACACCCGATCCACACCATTGGACTCTAAACTCATGTTTTGTTGCATTTCGTAAAGTTAGGGTGCATTGGGATCGTTTCGCTACTGCACTAGACTCGGTGCAAAATGGGCCGAACTGGTTTAAGTAATGCAAAGGTTCATGCCACGAAGTCGCGTCAGAACTTTTCGCTAAGAACTCACCCGATACACACCATGGGACCTTAAACTCATGTTTTGTTGCATTTCGTAATGTTTGGGTGCATTTGGGACCGTTTTTATTACTACACTAAACTCGGTGCAAATGGGCCAATCTGGTGCAATTAATGCAAAAGTTAATGTCACAAAGTCACGTCTGAACTTGTCACAATGAACGTGCCTGATCCACACCATTGGACCCTAAACTCATGTTTTAGTGTGTTTCGTAATGTTTGGGTGCTCTCGGGACCGTTTCGCTACTACACTAAACTCGGTGCAAAATGTGCCGAACTGGTGCAATTAATGCAAAAGTTCATGCCACGAAGTCGTGTCGGAACTTTTCACTACGAACACGCCCGATCGACACCATTGGACTCTAAACTCATGTTTTGTTGCATTTCGTAAAGTTTGGGTGCATTTAGGATCGTTTCGCTACTTGCACTAAACTCGGTGCAAATGGGGCAATCTGGTGCAATTAATGTAAAAGTTCGTGCCACGAAGTTGCATCTGAACTTGTCACTTCGAATGCGCCCGATCCACACCATTGGATCCCAAACTCATGTTTCAGTTTGTTTCGTAATGTTTGGGTGCACTTGGGACAGTTTTGGTACTGCACTAAGCATGGTTCAAAATGGGCCGAACTGGTGCAATTAATGCAAAAGTTCATGCCACGAAGTCGTGTCGTAACTTTTCGCTACGAACGTGCCCGATCCACACCATTGGACTCTAAACTCATGTTTTGTTGCATTTCGTAAACTTAGGGTGCATTTGGGATCGTTTCGCTACTGCACTAGACTCGGTGCAAAATGGGCCGAACTGGTTTAATTAATGCAAAAGTTCATGCCACGAAGTCGCGTGGGAACTTTTTGCTAAGGACTCACCCGATACACACCATGGGACCCTAAACTCATGTTTTTGTTGCATTTCGTAATGTTTGGGTGCATTTATGACCGTTTTGTTACTACACTAAACTCGGTGCAAATGGGGCAATCGGTGCAATTAATGCAAAAGTTCGTGCCACGAAGTTGCATCTGAACTTGTCACTACGAATGCGCCCGATCCACACCATTGGACCCCAAACTCATGTTTTAGTGTGTTTCGTAATGTTTGGGTGCACTTGGGACAGTTTCGCTACTGCACTAAACTCAGTGCAAAATGGGCCGAACTGGTGCAATTAATGCAAAAGTTCATGCCACGAAGTCACATCGGAACTTTTTGCTAAGAACTCACCCGATACACACCATGGGACCTTAAACTCATGTTTTGTTGCATTTCGTAATGTTTGGGTGCATTTGGGACCATTTTATTACTGCACTAAACTCGATACAAATGGGCCAATCTGGAGCAATTAGTGCAAATGTTCATGTCACAAAGTCACGTCTGAACTTGTCACTATGAACGTGCCCAATCCACACCATTGGACCCTAAACTCATGTTTTAGTGTGTTTCGTAATGTTTGGGTGCACTCGGGACCGTTTCGCTACTGCACTAAACTCGGAGCAAAATGGGCCGAACTGGTGCAATTAATGCAAAAGTTCATGCCACGAAGTCGTGTCGGAACTTTTCGCTACGAACGCGCCCGATCGACACCATTGGACCCTAAACTCATGTTTTAGTGTGTTTCGTAATGTTTGGGTGCACTCGGGACCGTTTCGCTACTGCACTAAACTCGGTGCAAAATGGGCCGAACTGGTGCAATTAATGCAAAAGTTCATGCCACGAAGTCGCGTCAGAACTTTTCGCTAAGAACTCACCCGATACACACCATGGGACCTTAAACTCATGTTTTGTTGCATTTCGTAATGTTTGGGTGCACTTGGGACCGTTTTATTACTGCACTAAACTCGGTGCAAATGGGCCAATCTGGTGCAATTAATGCAAAAGTTCATGCCACGAAGTCGTGTCGGAACTTTTCACTACGAACGCGCCCGATCGACACCATTGGACTCTAAACTCATGTTTTGTTGCATTTCGTAAAGTTAGGGTGCATTTGGGATCGTTTCGCTACTGCACTGGACTCAGTGCAAAATGGGCCGAACTGGTTTAACTAATGCAAAAGTTCATGACACGAAGTCGCGTGGAACTTTTCGCTAAGGACTCACCTGATACACACCATGGGACCCTAAACTCATGTTTTTGTTGCATTTCGTAATGTTTGGGTGCATTTATGACCGTTTTGTTACTACACTAAATCGTTGCAAACGGGGCAATCAGGTGCAATTAATGCAAAAGTTCGTGCCACGAAGTTGCATCTGAACTTGTCACTACGAATGCGCCCGATCCACACCATTGGACCCCTAACTCATGTTTTAGTGTGTTTCGTAATGTTTGGGCGCACTTGGGACAGTTTCGGTACTGCACTAAACTCGGTGCAAAATGGGCCGAACTAGTGCAACTAATGCAAAAGTTCATGCCACGAAGTCGCGCCGGAAATTTTCGCTAAGAACTCACCCGATACACACCATGGGACCTTAAACTCATGTTTTGTTGCATTTCGTAATGTTTGGGTGCATTTGGGACCGTTTTATTACTGCACTAAACTCGGTGCAAATGGGCCAATCTAGTGCAATTAATGCAAAAGTTCATGTCACAAAGTCACGTCTGTACTTGTCACTATGAACGTGCCCGATCCACACCATTGGACCCTAAACTCATGTTTTAGTGTGTTTCGTAATGTTTGGGTGCACTCGGGACCGTTTCGCTACGGCACTAAACTCGGTGCAAAATGGGCCGAACTGGTGCAATTAATGCAAAAGTTCATGCCACGAAGTCGTGTCGGATTTTTTCGCTACGAACGCACCCGATTTACACCATTGGACTCTAAACTCATGTTTTGTTGCATTTCGTAATGTTTGGGTGCATTTGGGATCGTTTCGGTACTGCACTAAACTCGGTGCAAAATGGGCCGAATTGGTGCCATTACTGCAAAAGTTCATGCCACCAATTCGTGTCAGAACTTTTCGCTACGAACGCGCCCGATCGACACCATTGGACTCTAAACTCATGTTTTGTTGCATTTCGTAAAGTTTGGGTGCATTTGGGATCATTTCGCTACTGCACTAAACTCGGTGCAAAATGGGCCGAACTGGTTTAATTAATGCAAAGGTTCATGCCACGAAGTCGCGTCTGAACTTTTCGCTAAGGACTCACCCGATACACACCATGGGACCCTAAACTCATGTTTTTGTTGCATTTCGTAATGTTTGGGTTCAGTTATTACTGTTTTGTTGCTACACTAAACTCAGTGCAAATGGGCCAATCTGGTGCAAATATTGCAAAAGTTCGTATCACGAAGTCGCGTCTGAACTTGTCACTACGAACCCGCCCGATCCACACAATTGGACCCTAAACTCATGTTTTAGTGTGTTTCGTAATGTTTGGGTGCACACGGGACCGTTTCGCTACTACACTAAACTCGGAGCAAAATGGGCCGAACTGGTGCAATTAATGCAAAAGTTCATGCCACGAAGTCGTGTCGGAACTTTTCGCTACGAACGCGCCCGATCGACACCATTGGACCCTAAACTCATGTTTTAGTGTGTTTCGTAATGTTTCGGTGGACTCGGGACTGTTTTGCTGCTGCATTAACTCGGTGCAAAATGGGCCGAACTGGTGCAATTAATGCAAAAGTTCATGCCACGAAGTCGTGTTGGAATTTTTCGCTACGAACACACCCGATCCACACCATTGGACTCTAAACTCATGTTTTGTTGCATTTCGTAAAGTTAGGGTGCATTGGGATCGTTTCGCTACTGCACTAGACTCGGTGCAAAATGGGCCGAACTGGTTTAAGTAATGCAAAGGTTCATGCCACGAAGTCGCGTCAGAACTTTTCGCTAAGAACTCACCCGATACACACCATGGGACCTTAAACTCATGTTTTGTTGCATTTCGTAATGTTTGGGTGCATTTGGGACCGTTTTATTACTACACTAAACTCGGTGCAAATGGGCCAATCTGGTGCAATTAATGCAAAAGTTAATGTCACAAAGTCACGTCTGAACTTGTCACAATGAACGTGCCTGATCCACACCATTGGACCCTAAACTCATGTTTTAGTGTGTTTCGTAATGTTTGGGTGCTCTCGGGACCGTTTCGCTACTACACTAAACTCGGTGCAAAATGTGCCGAACTGGTGCAATTAATGCAAAAGTTCATGCCACGAAGTCGTGTCGGAACTTTTCACTACGAACACGCCCGATCGACACCATTGGACTCTAAACTCATGTTTTGTTGCATTTCGTAAAGTTTGGGTGCATTTAGGATCGTTTCGCTACTACACTAAACTCGGTGCAAATGGGGCAATCTGGTGCAATTAATGCAAAAGTTCGTGCCACGAAGTTGCATCTGAACTTGTCACTTCGAATGCGCCCGATCCACACCATTGGATCCCAAACTCATGTTTCAGTTGTTTCGTAATGTTTGGGTGCACTTGGGACAGTTTTGGTACTGCACTAAGCATGGTTCAAAATGGGCCGAACTGGTGCAATTAATGCAAAAGTTCATGCCACGAAGTCACATCGGAACTTTTTGCTAAGAACTCACCCGATACACACCATGGACCTTAAACTCATGTTTTGTTGCATTTCGTAATGTTTGGGTGCATTTGGGACCATTTTATTACTGCACTAAACTCGATACAAATGGGCCAATCTGGAGCAATTAGTGCAAATGTTCATGTCACAAGTCACGTCTGAACTTGTCACTATGAACGTGCCCAATCCACACCATTGGACCCTAAACTCATGTTTTAGTGTGTTTCGTAATGTTTGGGTGCACTCGGGACCGTTTCGCTACTGCACTAAACTCGGAGCAAAATGGGCCGAACTGGTGCAATTAATGCAAAAGTTCATGCCACGAAGTCGTGTCGGAACTTTTCGCTACGAACGCGCCCGATCGACACCATTGGACCCTAAACTCATGTTTTAGTGTGTTTCGTAATGTTTGGGTGCACTCGGGACCGTTTCGCTACTGCACTAAACTCGGTGCAAAATGGGCCGAACTGGTGCAATTAATGCAAAAGTTCATGCCACGAAGTCGCGTCAGAACTTTTCGCTAAGAACTCACCCGATACACACCATGGGACCTTAAACTCATGTTTTGTTGCATTTCGTAATGTTTGGGTGCACTTGGGACCGTTTTATTACTGCACTAAACTCGGTGCAAATGGGCCAATCTGGTGCAATTAATGCAAAAGTTCATGCCACGAAGTCGTGTCGGAACTTTTCACTACGAACGCGCCCGATCGACACCATTGGACTCTAAACTCATGTTTTGTTGCATTTCGTAAAGTTAGGGTGCATTTGGGATCGTTTCGCTACTGCACTGGACTCAGTGCAAAATGGGCCGAACTGGTTTAACTAATGCAAAAGTTCATGACACGAAGTCGCGTGGAACTTTTCGCTAAGGACTCACCCGATACACACCATGGGACCCTAAACTCATGTTTTTGTTGCATTTCGTAATGTTTGGGTGCATTTATGACCGTTTTGTTACTACACTAAATCGTTGCAAACGGGGCAATCAGGTGCAATTAATGCAAAAGTTCGTGCCACGAAGTTGCATCTGAACTTGTCACTACGAATGCGCCCGATCCACACCATTGGACCCCTAACTCATGTTTTAGTGTGTTTCGTAATGTTTGGGCGCACTTGGGACAGTTTCGGTACTGCACTAAACTCGGTGCAAAATGGGCCGAACTAGTGCAACTAATGCAAAAGTTCATGCCACGAAGTCGCGCCGGAAATTTTCGCTAAGAACTCACCCGATACACACCATGGGACCTTAAACTCATGTTTTGTTGCATTTCGTAATGTTTGGGTGCATTTGGGACCGTTTTATTACTGCACTAAACTCGGTGCAAATGGGCCAATCTAGTGCAATTAATGCAAAAGTTCATGTCACAAAGTCACGTCTGTACTTGTCACTATGAACGTGCCCGATCCACACCATTGGACCCTAAACTCATGTTTTAGTGTGTTTCGTAATGTTTGGGTGCACTCGGGACCGTTTCGCTACGGCACTAAACTCGGTGCAAAATGGGCCGAACTGGTGCAATTAATGCAAAAGTTCATGCCACGAAGTCGTGTCGGATTTTTTCGCTACGAACGCACCCGATTTACACCATTGGACTCTAAACTCATGTTTTGTTGCATTTCGTAATGTTTGGGTGCATTTGGGATCGTTTCGGTACTGCACTAAACTCGGTGCAAAATGGGCCGAATTGGTGCCATTACTGCAAAAGTTCATGCCACCAATTCGTGTCAGAACTTTTCGCTACGAACGCGCCCGATCGACACCATTGGACTCTAAACTCATGTTTTGTTGCATTTCGTAAAGTTTGGGTGCATTTGGGATCATTTCGCTACTGCACTAAACTCGGTGCAAAATGGGCCGAACTGGTTTAATTAATGCAAAGGTTCATGCCACGAAGTCGCGTCTGAACTTTTCGCTAAGGACTCACCCGATACACACCATGGGACCCTAAACTCATGTTTTTGTTGCATTTCGTAATGTTTGGGTTCAGTTATTACTGTTTTGTTGCTACACTAAACTCAGTGCAAATGGGCCAATCTGGTGCAAATATTGCAAAAGTTCGTATCACGAAGTCGCGTCTGAACTTGTCACTACGAACCCGCCCGATCCACACAATTGGACCCTAAACTCATGTTTTAGTGTGTTTCGTAATGTTTGGGTGCACACGGGACCGTTTCGCTACTACACTAAACTCGGAGCAAAATGGGCCGAACTGGTGCAATTAATGCAAAAGTTCATGCCACGAAGTCGTGTCGGAACTTTTCGCTACGAACGCGCCCGATCGACACCATTGGACCCTAAACTCATGTTTTAGTGTGTTTCGTAATGTTTCGGTGGACTCGGGACTGTTTTGCTGCTGCATTAACTCGGTGCAAAATGGGCCGAACTGGTGCAATTAATGCAAAAGTTCATGCCACGAAGTCGTGTTGGAATTTTTCGCTACGAACACACCCGATCCACACCATTGGACTCTAAACTCATGTTTTGTTGCATTTCGTAAAGTTAGGGTGCATTGGGATCGTTTCGCTACTGCACTAGACTCGGTGCAAAATGGGCCGAACTGGTTTAAGTAATGCAAAGGTTCATGCCACGAAGTCGCGTCAGAACTTTTCGCTAAGAACTCACCCGATACACACCATGGGACCTTAAACTCATGTTTTGTTGCATTTCGTAATGTTTGGGTGCATTTGGGACCGTTTTATTACTACACTAAACTCGGTGCAAATGGGCCAATCTGGTGCAATTAATGCAAAAGTTAATGTCACAAAGTCACGTCTGAACTTGTCACAATGAACGTGCCTGATCCACACCATTGGACCCTAAACTCATGTTTTAGTGTGTTTCGTAATGTTTGGGTGCTCTCGGGACCGTTTCGCTACTACACTAAACTCGGTGCAAAATGTGCCGAACTGGTGCAATTAATGCAAAAGTTCATGCCACGAAGTCGTGTCGGAACTTTTCACTACGAACACGCCCGATCGACACCATTGGACTCTAAACTCATGTTTTGTTGCATTTCGTAAAGTTTGGGTGCATTTAGGATCGTTTCGCTACTGCACTAAACTCGGTGCAAATGGGGCAATCTGGTGCAATTAATGTAAAAGTTCGTGCCACGAAGTTGCATCTGAACTTGTCACTTCGAATGCGCCCGATCCACACCATTGGATCCCAAACTCATGTTTCAGTTTGTTTCGTAATGTTTGGGTGCACTTGGGACAGTTTTGGTACTGCACTAAGCATGGTTCAAAATGGGCCGAACTGGTGCAATTAATGCAAAAGTTCATGCCACGAAGTCGTGTCGTAACTTTTCGCTACGAACGTGCCCGATCCACACCATTGGACTCTAAACTCATGTTTTGTTGCATTTCGTAAACTTAGGGTGCATTTGGGATCGTTTCGCTACTGCACTAGACTCGGTGCAAAATGGGCCGAACTGGTTTAATTAATGCAAAAGTTCATGCCACGAAGTCGCGTGGGAACTTTTTGCTAAGGACTCACCCGATACACACCATGGGACCCTAAACTCATGTTTTTGTTGCATTTCGTAATGTTTGGGTGCATTTATGACCGTTTTGTTACTACACTAAACTCGGTGCAAATGGGGCAATCGGTGCAATTAATGCAAAAGTTCGTGCCACGAAGTTGCATCTGAACTTGTCACTACGAATGCGCCCGATCCACACCATTGGACCCCAAACTCATGTTTTAGTGTGTTTCGTAATGTTTGGGTGCACTTGGGACAGTTTCGCTACTGCACTAAACTCAGTGCAAAATGGGCCGAACTGGTGCAATTAATGCAAAAGTTCATGCCACGAAGTCACATCGGAACTTTTTGCTAAGAACTCACCCGATACACACCATGGGACCTTAAACTCATGTTTTGTTGCATTTCGTAATGTTTGGGTGCATTTGGGACCATTTTATTACTGCACTAAACTCGATACAAATGGGCCAATCTGGAGCAATTAGTGCAAATGTTCATGTCACAAAGTCACGTCTGAACTTGTCACTATGAACGTGCCCAATCCACACCATTGGACCCTAAACTCATGTTTTAGTGTGTTTCGTAATGTTTGGGTGCACTCGGGACCGTTTCGCTACTGCACTAAACTCGGAGCAAAATGGGCCGAACTGGTGCAATTAATGCAAAAGTTCATGCCACGAAGTCGTGTCGGAACTTTTCGCTACGAACGCGCCCGATCGACACCATTGGACCCTAAACTCATGTTTTAGTGTGTTTCGTAATGTTTGGGTGCACTCGGGACCGTTTCGCTACTGCACTAAACTCGGTGCAAAATGGGCCGAACTGGTGCAATTAATGCAAAAGTTCATGCCACGAAGTCGCGTCAGAACTTTTCGCTAAGAACTCACCCGATACACACCATGGGACCTTAAACTCATGTTTTGTTGCATTTCGTAATGTTTGGGTGCACTTGGGA
The DNA here is from genome assembly GCF_016808335.1 of Panicum virgatum. Lineage (NCBI taxonomy): Eukaryota > Viridiplantae > Streptophyta > Magnoliopsida > Poales > Poaceae > Panicum > Panicum virgatum. The sequence continues at coordinate 14,814 of NW_024376517.1, forward strand.
CCGTTTTATTACTGCACTAAACTCGGTGCAAATGGGCCAATCTGGTGCAATTAATGCAAAAGTTCATGCCACGAAGTCGTGTCGGAACTTTTCACTACGAACGCGCCCGATCGACACCATTGGACTCTAAACTCATGTTTTGTTGCATTTCGTAAAGTTAGGGTGCATTTGGGATCGTTTCGCTACTGCACTGGACTCAGTGCAAAATGGGCCGAACTGGTTTAACTAATGCAAAAGTTCATGACACGAAGTCGCGTGGAACTTTTCGCTAAGGACTCACCTGATACACACCATGGGACCCTAAACTCATGTTTTTGTTGCATTTCGTAATGTTTGGGTGCATTTATGACCGTTTTGTTACTACACTAAATCGTTGCAAACGGGGCAATCAGGTGCAATTAATGCAAAAGTTCGTGCCACGAAGTTGCATCTGAACTTGTCACTACGAATGCGCCCGATCCACACCATTGGACCCCTAACTCATGTTTTAGTGTGTTTCGTAATGTTTGGGCGCACTTGGGACAGTTTCGGTACTGCACTAAACTCGGTGCAAAATGGGCCGAACTAGTGCAACTAATGCAAAAGTTCATGCCACGAAGTCGCGCCGGAAATTTTCGCTAAGAACTCACCCGATACACACCATGGGACCTTAAACTCATGTTTTGTTGCATTTCGTAATGTTTGGGTGCATTTGGGACCGTTTTATTACTGCACTAAACTCGGTGCAAATGGGCCAATCTAGTGCAATTAATGCAAAAGTTCATGTCACAAAGTCACGTCTGTACTTGTCACTATGAACGTGCCCGATCCACACCATTGGACCCTAAACTCATGTTTTAGTGTGTTTCGTAATGTTTGGGTGCACTCGGGACCGTTTCGCTACGGCACTAAACTCGGTGCAAAATGGGCCGAACTGGTGCAATTAATGCAAAAGTTCATGCCACGAAGTCGTGTCGGATTTTTTCGCTACGAACGCACCCGATTTACACCATTGGACTCTAAACTCATGTTTTGTTGCATTTCGTAATGTTTGGGTGCATTTGGGATCGTTTCGGTACTGCACTAAACTCGGTGCAAAATGGGCCGAATTGGTGCCATTACTGCAAAAGTTCATGCCACCAATTCGTGTCAGAACTTTTCGCTACGAACGCGCCCGATCGACACCATTGGACTCTAAACTCATGTTTTGTTGCATTTCGTAAAGTTTGGGTGCATTTGGGATCATTTCGCTACTGCACTAAACTCGGTGCAAAATGGGCCGAACTGGTTTAATTAATGCAAAGGTTCATGCCACGAAGTCGCGTCTGAACTTTTCGCTAAGGACTCACCCGATACACACCATGGGACCCTAAACTCATGTTTTTGTTGCATTTCGTAATGTTTGGGTTCAGTTATTACTGTTTTGTTGCTACACTAAACTCAGTGCAAATGGGCCAATCTGGTGCAAATATTGCAAAAGTTCGTATCACGAAGTCGCGTCTGAACTTGTCACTACGAACCCGCCCGATCCACACAATTGGACCCTAAACTCATGTTTTAGTGTGTTTCGTAATGTTTGGGTGCACACGGGACCGTTTCGCTACTACACTAAACTCGGAGCAAAATGGGCCGAACTGGTGCAATTAATGCAAAAGTTCATGCCACGAAGTCGTGTCGGAACTTTTCGCTACGAACGCGCCCGATCGACACCATTGGACCCTAAACTCATGTTTTAGTGTGTTTCGTAATGTTTCGGTGGACTCGGGACTGTTTTGCTGCTGCATTAACTCGGTGCAAAATGGGCCGAACTGGTGCAATTAATGCAAAAGTTCATGCCACGAAGTCGTGTTGGAATTTTTCGCTACGAACACACCTCGATCCACACCATTGGACTCTAAACTCATGTTTTGTTGCATTTCGTAAAGTTAGGGTGCATTGGGATCGTTTCGCTACTGCACTAGACTCGGTGCAAAATGGGCCGAACTGGTTTAAGTAATGCAAAGGTTCATGCCACGAAGTCGCGTCAGAACTTTTCGCTAAGAACTCACCCGATACACACCATGGGACCTTAAACTCATGTTTTGTTGCATTTCGTAATGTTTGGGTGCATTTGGGACCGTTTTATTACTACACTAAACTCGGTGCAAATGGGCCAATCTGGTGCAATTAATGCAAAAGTTAATGTCACAAAGTCACGTCTGAACTTGTCACAATGAACGTGCCTGATCCACACCATTGGACCCTAAACTCATGTTTTAGTGTGTTTCGTAATGTTTGGGTGCTCTCGGGACCGTTTCGCTACTACACTAAACTCGGTGCAAAATGTGCCGAACTGGTGCAATTAATGCAAAAGTTCATGCCACGAAGTCGTGTCGGAACTTTTCACTACGAACACGCCCGATCGACACCATTGGACTCTAAACTCATGTTTTGTTGCATTTCGTAAAGTTTGGGTGCATTTAGGATCGTTTCGCTACTACACTAAACTCGGTGCAAATGGGGCAATCTGGTGCAATTAATGTAAAAGTTCGTGCCACGAAGTTGCATCTGAACTTGTCACTCGAATGCGCCCGATCCACACCATTGGATCCCAAACTCATGTTTCAGTTTGTTTCGTAATGTTTGGGTGCACTTGGGACAGTTTTGGTACTGCACTAAGCATGGTTCAAAATGGGCCGAACTGGTGCAATTAATGCAAAAGTTCATGCCACGAAGTCACATCGGAACTTTTTGCTAAGAACTCACCCGATACACACCATGGACCTTAAACTCATGTTTTGTTGCATTTCGTAATGTTTGGGTGCATTTGGGACCATTTTATTACTGCACTAAACTCGATACAAATGGGCCAATCTGGAGCAATTAGTGCAAATGTTCATGTCACAAAGTCACGTCTGAACTTGTCACTATGAACGTGCCCAATCCACACCATTGGACCCTAAACTCATGTTTTAGTGTGTTTCGTAATGTTTGGGTGCACTCGGGACCGTTTCGCTACTGCACTAAACTCGGAGCAAAATGGGCCGAACTGGTGCAATTAATGCAAAAGTTCATGCCACGAAGTCGTGTCGGAACTTTTCGCTACGAACGCGCCCGATCGACACCATTGGACCCTAAACTCATGTTTTAGTGTGTTTCGTAATGTTTGGGTGCACTCGGGACCGTTTCGCTACTGCACTAAACTCGGTGCAAAATGGGCCGAACTGGTGCAATTAATGCAAAAGTTCATGCCACGAAGTCGCGTCAGAACTTTTCGCTAAGAACTCACCCGATACACACCATGGGACCTTAAACTCATGTTTTGTTGCATTTCGTAATGTTTGGGTGCACTTGGGACCGTTTTATTACTGCACTAAACTCGGTGCAAATGGGCCAATCTGGTGCAATTAATGCAAAAGTTCATGCCACGAAGTCGTGTCGGAACTTTTCACTACGAACGCGCCCGATCGACACCATTGGACTCTAAACTCATGTTTTGTTGCATTTCGTAAAGTTAGGGTGCATTTGGGATCGTTTCGCTACTGCACTGGACTCAGTGCAAAATGGGCCGAACTGGTTTAACTAATGCAAAAGTTCATGACACGAAGTCGCGTGGAACTTTTCGCTAAGGACTCACCCGATACACACCATGGGACCCTAAACTCATGTTTTTGTTGCATTTCGTAATGTTTGGGTGCATTTATGACCGTTTTGTTACTACACTAAATCGTTGCAAACGGGGCAATCAGGTGCAATTAATGCAAAAGTTCGTGCCACGAAGTTGCATCTGAACTTGTCACTACGAATGCGCCCGATCCACACCATTGGACCCCTAACTCATGTTTTAGTGTGTTTCGTAATGTTTGGGCGCACTTGGGACAGTTTCGGTACTGCACTAAACTCGGTGCAAAATGGGCCGAACTAGTGCAACTAATGCAAAAGTTCATGCCACGAAGTCGCGCCGGAAATTTTCGCTAAGAACTCACCCGATACACACCATGGGACCTTAAACTCATGTTTTGTTGCATTTCGTAATGTTTGGGTGCATTTGGGACCGTTTTATTACTGCACTAAACTCGGTGCAAATGGGCCAATCTAGTGCAATTAATGCAAAAGTTCATGTCACAAAGTCACGTCTGTACTTGTCACTATGAACGTGCCCGATCCACACCATTGGACCCTAAACTCATGTTTTAGTGTGTTTCGTAATGTTTGGGTGCACTCGGGACCGTTTCGCTACGGCACTAAACTCGGTGCAAAATGGGCCGAACTGGTGCAATTAATGCAAAAGTTCATGCCACGAAGTCGTGTCGGATTTTTTCGCTACGAACGCACCCGATTTACACCATTGGACTCTAAACTCATGTTTTGTTGCATTTCGTAATGTTTGGGTGCATTTGGGATCGTTTCGGTACTGCACTAAACTCGGTGCAAAATGGGCCGAATTGGTGCCATTACTGCAAAAGTTCATGCCACCAATTCGTGTCAGAACTTTTCGCTACGAACGCGCCCGATCGACACCATTGGACTCTAAACTCATGTTTTGTTGCATTTCGTAAAGTTTGGGTGCATTTGGGATCATTTCGCTACTGCACTAAACTCGGTGCAAAATGGGCCGAACTGGTTTAATTAATGCAAAGGTTCATGCCACGAAGTCGCGTCTGAACTTTTCGCTAAGGACTCACCCGATACACACCATGGGACCCTAAACTCATGTTTTTGTTGCATTTCGTAATGTTTGGGTTCAGTTATTACTGTTTTGTTGCTACACTAAACTCAGTGCAAATGGGCCAATCTGGTGCAAATATTGCAAAAGTTCGTATCACGAAGTCGCGTCTGAACTTGTCACTACGAACCCGCCCGATCCACACAATTGGACCCTAAACTCATGTTTTAGTGTGTTTCGTAATGTTTGGGTGCACACGGGACCGTTTCGCTACTACACTAAACTCGGAGCAAAATGGGCCGAACTGGTGCAATTAATGCAAAAGTTCATGCCACGAAGTCGTGTCGGAACTTTTCGCTACGAACGCGCCCGATCGACACCATTGGACCCTAAACTCATGTTTTAGTGTGTTTCGTAATGTTTCGGTGGACTCGGGACTGTTTTGCTGCTGCATTAACTCGGTGCAAAATGGGCCGAACTGGTGCAATTAATGCAAAAGTTCATGCCACGAAGTCGTGTTGGAATTTTTCGCTACGAACACACCCGATCCACACCATTGGACTCTAAACTCATGTTTTGTTGCATTTCGTAAAGTTAGGGTGCATTGGGATCGTTTCGCTACTGCACTAGACTCGGTGCAAAATGGGCCGAACTGGTTTAAGTAATGCAAAGGTTCATGCCACGAAGTCGCGTCAGAACTTTTCGCTAAGAACTCACCCGATACACACCATGGGACCTTAAACTCATGTTTTGTTGCATTTCGTAATGTTTGGGTGCATTTGGGACCGTTTTATTACTACACTAAACTCGGTGCAAATGGGCCAATCTGGTGCAATTAATGCAAAAGTTAATGTCACAAAGTCACGTCTGAACTTGTCACAATGAACGTGCCTGATCCACACCATTGGACCCTAAACTCATGTTTTAGTGTGTTTCGTAATGTTTGGGTGCTCTCGGGACCGTTTCGCTACTACACTAAACTCGGTGCAAAATGTGCCGAACTGGTGCAATTAATGCAAAAGTTCATGCCACGAAGTCGTGTCGGAACTTTTCACTACGAACACGCCCGATCGACACCATTGGACTCTAAACTCATGTTTTGTTGCATTTCGTAAAGTTTGGGTGCATTTAGGATCGTTTCGCTACTGCACTAAACTCGGTGCAAATGGGGCAATCTGGTGCAATTAATGTAAAAGTTCGTGCCACGAAGTTGCATCTGAACTTGTCACTTCGAATGCGCCCGATCCACACCATTGGATCCCAAACTCATGTTTCAGTTGTTTCGTAATGTTTGGGTGCACTTGGGACAGTTTTGGTACTGCACTAAGCATGGTTCAAAATGGGCCGAACTGGTGCAATTAATGCAAAAGTTCATGCCATGAAGTCGTGTCGTAACTTTTCGCTACGAACGTGCCCGATCCACACCATTGGACTCTAAACTCATGTTTTGTTGCATTTCGTAAACTTAGGGTGCATTTGGGATCGTTTCGCTACTGCACTAGACTCGGTGCAAAATGGGCCGAACTGGTTTAATTAATGCAAAAGTTCATGCCACGAAGTCGCGTGGGAACTTTTGCTAAGGACTCACCCGATACACACCATGGGACCCTAAACTCATGTTTTTGTTGCATTTCGTAATGTTTGGGTGCATTTATGACCGTTTTGTTACTACACTAAACTCGGTGCAAATGGGGCAATCGGTGCAATTAATGCAAAAGTTCGTGCCACGAAGTTGCATCTGAACTTGTCACTACGAATGCGCCCGATCCACACCATTGGACCCCAAACTCATGTTTTAGTGTGTTTCGTAATGTTTGGGTGCACTTGGGACAGTTTCGCTACTGCACTAAACTCAGTGCAAAATGGGCCGAACTGGTGCAATTAATGCAAAAGTTCATGCCACGAAGTCACATCGGAACTTTTTGCTAAGAACTCACCCGATACACACCATGGGACCTTAAACTCATGTTTTGTTGCATTTCGTAATGTTTGGGTGCATTTGGGACCATTTTATTACTGCACTAAACTCGATACAAATGGGCCAATCTGGAGCAATTAGTGCAAATGTTCATGTCACAAAGTCACGTCTGAACTTGTCACTATGAACGTGCCCAATCCACACCATTGGACCCTAAACTCATGTTTTAGTGTGTTTCGTAATGTTTGGGTGCACTCGGGACCGTTTCGCTACTGCACTAAACTCGGAGCAAAATGGGCCGAACTGGTGCAATTAATGCAAAAGTTCATGCCACGAAGTCGTGTCGGAACTTTTCGCTACGAACGCGCCCGATCGACACCATTGGACCCTAAACTCATGTTTTAGTGTGTTTCGTAATGTTTGGGTGCACTCGGGACCGTTTCGCTACTGCACTAAACTCGGTGCAAAATGGGCCGAACTGGTGCAATTAATGCAAAAGTTCATGCCACGAAGTCGCGTCAGAACTTTTCGCTAAGAACTCACCCGATACACACCATGGGACCTTAAACTCATGTTTTGTTGCATTTCGTAATGTTTGGGTGCACTTGGGACCGTTTTATTACTGCACTAAACTCGGTGCAAATGGGCCAATCTGGTGCAATTAATGCAAAAGTTCATGCCACGAAGTCGTGTCGGAACTTTTCACTACGAACGTGCCCGATCGACACCATTGGACTCTAAACTCATGTTTTGTTGCATTTCGTAAAGTTAGGGTGCATTTGGGATCGTTTCGCTACTGCACTGGACTCAGTGCAAAATGGGCCGAACTGGTTTAACTAATGCAAAAGTTCATGACACGAAGTCGCATGGAACTTTTCGCTAAGGACTCACCCGATACACACCATGGGACCCTAAACTCATGTTTTTGTTGCATTTCGTAATGTTTGGGTGCATTTATGACCGTTTTGTTACTACACTAAATCGTTGCAAACGGGGCAATCAGGTGCAATTAATGCAAAAGTTCGTGCCACGAAGTTGCATCTGAACTTGTCACTACGAATGCGCCCGATCCACACCATTGGACCCCTAACTCATGTTTTAGTGTGTTTCGTAATGTTTGGGCGCACTTGGGACAGTTTCGGTACTGCACTAAACTCGGTGCAAAATGGGCCGAACTAGTGCAACTAATGCAAAAGTTCATGCCACGAAGTCGCGCCGGAAATTTTCGCTAAGAACTCACCCGATACACACCATGGGACCTTAAACTCATGTTTTGTTGCATTTCGTAATGTTTGGGTGCATTTGGGACCGTTTTATTACTGCACTAAACTCGGTGCAAATGGGCCAATCTAGTGCAATTAATGCAAAAGTTCATGTCACAAAGTCACGTCTGTACTTGTCACTATGAACGTGCCCGATCCACACCATTGGACCCTAAACTCATGTTTTAGTGTGTTTCGTAATGTTTGGGTGCACTCGGGACCGTTTCGCTACGGCACTAAACTCGGTGCAAAATGGGCCGAACTGGTGCAATTAATGCAAAAGTTCATGCCACGAAGTCGTGTCGGATTTTTTCGCTACGAACGCACCCGATTTACACCATTGGACTCTAAACTCATGTTTTATTGCATTTCGTAATGTTTGGGTGCATTTGGGATCGTTTCGGTACTGCACTAAACTCGGTGCAAAATGGGCCGAATTGGTGCCATTACTGCAAAAGTTCATGCCACCAATTCGTGTCAGAACTTTTCGCTACGAACGCGCCCGATCGACACCATTGGACTCTAAACTCATGTTTTGTTGCATTTCGTAAAGTTTGGGTGCATTTGGGATCATTTCGCTACTGCACTAAACTCGGTGCAAAATGGGCCGAACTGGTTTAATTAATGCAAAGGTTCATGCCACGAAGTCGCGTCTGAACTTTTCGCTAAGGACTCACCCGATACACACCATGGGACCCTAAACTCATGTTTTTGTTGCATTTCGTAATGTTTGGGTTCAGTTATTACTGTTTTGTTGCTACACTAAACTCAGTGCAAATGGGCCAATCTGGTGCAAATATTGCAAAAGTTCGTATCACGAAGTCGCGTCTGAACTTGTCACTACGAACCCGCCCGATCCACACAATTGGACCCTAAACTCATGTTTTAGTGTGTTTCGTAATGTTTGGGTGCACACGGGACCGTTTCGCTACTACACTAAACTCGGAGCAAAATGGGCCGAACTGGTGCAATTAATGCAAAAGTTCATGCCACGAAGTCGTGTCGGAACTTTTCGCTACGAACGCGCCCGATCGACACCATTGGACCCTAAACTCATGTTTTAGTGTGTTTCGTAATGTTTCGGTGGACTCGGGACTGTTTTGCTGCTGCATTAACTCGGTGCAAAATGGGCCGAACTGGTGCAATTAATGCAAAAGTTCATGCCACGAAGTCGTGTTGGAATTTTTCGCTACGAACACACCCGATCCACACCATTGGACTCTAAACTCATGTTTTGTTGCATTTCGTAAAGTTAGGGTGCATTGGGATCGTTTCGCTACTGCACTAGACTCGGTGCAAAATGGGCCGAACTGGTTTAAGTAATGCAAAGGTTCATGCCACGAAGTCGCGTCAGAACTTTTCGCTAAGAACTCACCCGATACACACCATGGGACCTTAAACTCATGTTTTGTTGCATTTCGTAATGTTTGGGTGCATTTGGGACCGTTTTATTACTACACTAAACTCGGTGCAAATGGGCCAATCTGGTGCAATTAATGCAAAAGTTAATGTCACAAAGTCACGTCTGAACTTGTCACAATGAACGTGCCTGATCCACACCATTGGACCCTAAACTCATGTTTTAGTGTGTTTCGTAATGTTTGGGTGCTCTCGGGACCGTTTCGCTACTACACTAAACTCGGTGCAAAATGTGCCGAACTGGTGCAATTAATGCAAAAGTTCATGCCACGAAGTCGTGTCGGAACTTTTCACTACGAACATGCCCGATCGACACCATTGGACATCTAAACTCATGTTTTGTTGCATTTCGTAAAGTTTGGGTGCATTTGGGATCGTTTCGCTACTGCACTAAACTCGGTGCAAAATGGGCCGAACTGGTTTAATTAATGCAAAGGTTCATGCCACGAAGTCGCGTCTGAACTTTTCGCTAAGGACTCACCCGATACACACCATGGGACCCTAAACTCATGTTTTTGTTGCATTTCGAAATGTTTGGGTGCTTTTATTACTGTTTTGTTGCTACACTAAACTCAGTGCAAATGGGCCAAACTGGTGCAATTAATGCAAAAGTTCGTATCACGAAGTCGCGTCTAACTTGACACTACGAACCCGCCCGATCCACACCATTGGACCCGAAACTCATGTTTTAGTGTGTTTCGTAATGTTTGGGTGCACTTGGGACAGTTTCGCTACTGCACTAAACTCGGTGCAAAATGGGCCGAACTGGTGCAATTAATGCAAAAGTTCATGCCACGAAGTCACATCGGAACTTTTCGCTAAGAACTCACCCGATACACACCATGGGACCTTAAACATATGTTTTGTTGCATTTCGTAATGTTTGGGTGCATTTGGGACCGTTTTATTACTGCACTAAACTCGGTGCAAATGGGCCAATCTGGAGCAATTAATGCAAAAGTTCATGTCACAAAGTCAAGTCTGAACTTGTCACTATGAACGTGCCCGATCCACACCATTGGACCCTAAACTCATGTTTTAGTGTGTTTCGTAATGTTTGGCTGCACTCGGGACCGTTTCGCTACTGCACTAAACTCGGTGCAAAATGGGCCGAACAGGTGTAATTAATGCAAAAGTTCATGCCACGAAGTCGTGTCGGAATTTTTCGCTACAGTTCATGCCACGAAGTCGTGTCAGAATTTTTCGCTACGAATGCACCCAATCCACACCATTGGACTCTAAACTCATTTTTGTTGCATTACGTAAAGTTTGGATGCATTTGCGATCGTTTCGCTACTGCACTAAACTCGGTGAAAAATGGGCCGAACTGGTGCCATTACTACAAAAGTTCATGCCACGAAGTCATGTCGGAACTTTTCGCTACGAACACGCCCGATCGACACCATTGGACTCTAAACTCATTTTTGTTGCATTTCGTAAAGTTAGGGTGCATTTGGGATCGTTTCGCTACTGCACTAGACTCGGAGCAAAATGGGCTGAAATGGTTTAAGTAATGCAAAGGTTCATGCCACGAAGTCGCGTCGAAACTTTTCGCTAAGAACTCACCCGATACACACCATGGGACCTTAAACTCATGTTTGTTGCATTTCGTAATGTTTGGTGCATTTGGGACCGTTTTCTTACTGCACTAAACTCGGTGCAAATGGCCAATCTGGTGCAATTAATGCAAAAGTTCATGTCACAAGTCACGCTCTGAACTTGTCACTATGAACGTGCCCGATCCACACCATTGACCCTAAACTCATGTTTTAGTGTGTTTCGTAATGTTGGGTGCACTCGGGGACCGTTTCGCTCCTGCACTAAACTCGGTGCAAAATGGGCCGAACTGGTGCAATTAATGCAAAAGTTCATGCCACGAAGTCGATGTCGGAATTTTTCGCTACGACCGCACCCGATCCACACCATTGGACTCTAAACTCATGTTTTGTTGCATTTCGTAAAGTTTGGGTGCATTTGGATCGTTTCGCTTACTAGCACTAAACTCGTGCAAAATGGGCCGAATTGGTGCCTCTACTGCAAAAGTTCATGCCACGAAGTCGTGTCGGAACTTTTCGCTACGAACGCGCCCGATCGACACCATTGGACTCTAAACTCATGTTTTGTTGCATTTCGTAAAGTTAGGGTGCATTTGGGATCGTTTCGCTACTGCACTAGACTCGGTGCAAAATTGGCCGAACTGGTTTAAGTAATGCAAAGGTTCATGCCACGAAGTCGCGTCGGAACTTTTCGCTAAGAACTCACCCGATACACACCATGGGACCTTAAACTCATGTTTTGTTGCATTTCGTAATGTTTGGGTGCATTTGGGACCGTTTTATTACTGCACTAAACTCGGTGCAAATGGGCCAATCTGGTGCAATTAATGCAAAAGTTCATGTCACAAAGTCACGTCTGAACTTGTCACTATGAACGTGCCTGATCCACACCATTGGACCCTAAACTCATGTTTTAGTGTGTTTGTAATGTTTGGGTGCACTCGGGACCGTTTCGCTACTACATTAAACTCGGTGCAAAATGGGCCGAACTGGTGCAATTAATGCAAAAGTTCATGCCACGAAGTCGTGTCGGAACTTTTCGCTACGAACGCGTCCGATCGACACCATTGGACTCTAAACTCATGTTTTGTTGCATTTCGTAAAGTTAGGGTGCATTTGGGATCGTTTCGCTACTGCACTAGACTCGGTGCAAAATGGGCCGAAATGGTTTAAGTAATGCAAAAGTTCATGCCACGAAGTCGCGTCGAAACTTTTCGCTAAGAACTCACCCGATACACACCATGGGACCTTAAACTCATGTTTTGTTGCATTTCGTAATGTTTGGGTGTATTTGGGACCGTTTTATTACTGCACTAAACTCGGTGCAAATGGGCCAATCTCTTGCAATTAATGCAAAAGTTCATGTCACAAAGTCACGTCTGAGCTTGTCACTATGAACGTGCCCGATCCACACCATTGAACCCTAAACTCATGTTTTAGTGTGTTTCGTAATGTTTGGGTGCACTCGGGACCGTTTCGCTAACTACAATAAACTCGGAGCAAAATGGGCCGAACTGGTGCAATTAATGCAAAAGTTCATGCCACGAAGTCGTGTCGGAACTTTTTCGCTACGAACGGGCAGCCCGATCGACACCATTGGACCCTAAACTCATGTTTTAGTGTGTTTCGTAATGTTTCGGTGCTTCGGGACTGTTTTGCTGCTGCATTAACTCGGTGCAAAATGGGCCGAACTGGTCAATTAATGCAAAAGTTCATGCCACGAAGTCGTGTGGAATTTTCGCTACAACACACGCCGATCCACACCATTGGAACTCTAAACTCATGTTTTGTTGCATTTCGTAAAGTTGGGGGCATTGGGATCGTTTCGCTACTGCACTAGCCTCGGTGCAAAATGGGCCGAACTGGTTTAAGTAATGCAAAGGTTCATGCCACCGAAGTCGCGTCAGAACTTTTCGCTAAGAACTCACCCGATACACACCATGGGACCTTAAACTCATGTTTTGTTGCATTTCGTAATGTTTGGGTGCATTTGGGACCGTTTTATTACTGCACTAAACTCGGTGCAAATGGGCCAATCTGGTGCAATTAATGCAAAAGTTCATGTCACAAAGTCACGTCTGAACTTGTCACTATGAACGTGCCTGATCCACACCATTGGACCCTAAACTCATGTTTTAGTGTGTTTGTAATGTTTGGGTGCACTCGGGACCGTTTCGCTACTACATTAAACTCGGTGCAAAATGGGTCGAACTGGTGCAATTAATGCAAAAGTTCATGCCACGAAGTCGTGTCGGAACTTTTCGCTACGAACGCGTCCGATCGACACCATTGGACTCTAAACTCATGTTTTGTTGCATTTCGTAAAGTTAGGGTGCATTTGGGATCGTTTCGCTACTGCACTAGACTCGGTGCAAAATGGGCCGAACTGGTTTAATTAATGCAAAAGTTCATGCCACGAAGTCGCGTGGAACTTTTCGCTAAGGACTCACCCGATACACACCATGGGACCCTAAACTCATGTTTTTGTTGCATTTCGTAATGTTTGGGTGCATTTATGACCGTTTTGTTACTACACTAAATCGTTGCAAATGGGGCAATCAGGTGCAATTAATGCAAAAGTTCGTGCCACGAAGTTGCATCTGAACTTGTCACTACGAATGCGTCCGATCCACACCATTGGACCCCAAACTCATGTTTTAGTGTGTTTCGTAATGTTTGAGCGCACTTGGGACAGTTTCGGTACTGCACTAAACTCGGTGCAAAATGGGCCGAACTGGTGCCACTAATGCAAAAGTTCAAGCCACGAAGTCGCACCGGAAATTTTCGCTAAGAACTCACCCGATACACACCATGGGACCTTAAACTCATGTTTTGTTGCATTTCGTAATGTTTGGGTGCATTTGGGACCGTTTTATTACTGCACTAACTCGGTGCAAATGGGCCAATCTGGTGCAATTAATGCAAAAGTTCATGTCACAAAGTCACGTCTGAACTTGTCACTATGAACGTGCCCGATCCACACCATTCGACCCTAAACTCATGTTTTAGTGTGTTTCATAATGTTTGGGTGCACTCGGGACCGTTTCGCTACTGCACTAAACTCGGTGCAAAATGGGCCGAACTGGGGCAATTAATGCAAAAGTTCATGCCACGAAGTCGTGTCGGAATTTTTCGCTACGAATGCACCCGATCCACACCATTGGACTCTAAACTCATTTTTGTTGCATTACGTAAAGTTTGGATGCATTTGCGATCGTTTCGCTACTGCACTAATCTCGGTGAAAAATGGGCCGAACTGGTGCCATTACTGCAAAAGTTCATGCCACGAAGTCGTGTCGGAACTTTGCGCTACGAATGCGCCCGATCGACACCATTGGACTCTAAACTCATATTTTGTTGCATTTCGTATAGTTAGGGTGCATTTGGGATCGTTTCGCTACTGCACTAGACTCGGTGCAAAATGGGCCGAACTGGTGTAATTAATGCAAAGGTTCATGCGACGAAGTCGCGTCGGAACTTTTCGCTAAGAAGTCACCCGATACACACCATGGGACCTTAAACTCATGTTTTTGTTGCATTTCGTAATGTTTGGGTGCATTTATGACCGTTTTGTTACTACACTAAACTCGGTGCAAATGGGGCAATCTGGTGCAATTAATGTAAAAGTTTGTGCCACGAAGTTGCATCTGAACTTGTCACTTCGAATGCGCCCGATCCACACCATTGGATCCCAAACTCATGTTTCAGTTTGTTTCGTAATGTTTGGGTGCACTTGGGACAGTTTTGGTACTGCACTAAGCATGGTTCAAAATGGGCCGAACTGGTGCAATTAATGCAAAAGTTCATGCCACGAAGTCGTGTCGTAACTTTTCGCTACGAACGTGCCCGATCCACACCATTGGACTCTAAACTCATGTTTTGTTGCATTTCGTAAACTTAGGGTGCATTTGGGATCGTTTCGCTACTGCACTAGACTCGGTGCGAAATGGGCCGAACTGGTTTAATTAATGCAAAAGTTCATGCCACGAAGTCGCGTGGGAACTTTTCGCTAAGGACTCACACGATACACACCATGGGACCCTAAACTCATGTTTTTGTTGCATTTCGTAATGTTTGGGTGCATTTATGACCGTTTTGTTACTACACTAAACTCGGTGCAAATGGGGCAATCGGTGCAATTAATGCAAAAGTTCGTGCCACGAAGTTGCATCTGAACTTGTCACTACGAATGCGCCCAATCCACACCATTGGACCCCAAACTCATGTTTTAGTGTGTTTCGTAATGTTTGGGTGCACTTGGGACAGTTTCGCTACTGCACTAAACTCAGTGCAAAATGGGCCGAACTGGTGCAATTAATGCAAAAGTTCATGCCACGAAGTCACATCGGAACTTTTTGCTAAGAACTCACCCGATACACACCATGGGACCTTAAACTCATGTTTTGTTGCATTTCGTAATGTTTGGGTGCATTTGGGACTATTTTATTACTGCACTAAACTCGATACAAATGGGCCAATCTGGAGCAATTAGTGCAAATGTTCATGTCACAAAGTCACGTCTGAACTTGTCACTATGAACGTGCCCAATCCACACCATTGGACCCTAAACTCATGTTTTAGTGTGTTTCGTAATGTTTGGGTGCACTCGGGACCGTTTCGCTACTGCACTAAACTCGGAGCAAAATGGGCCGAACTGGTGCAATTAATGCAAAAGTTCATGCCACGAAGTCGTGTCGGAACTTTTCGCTACGAACGCGCCCGATCGACACCATTGGACCCTAAACTCATGTTTTAGTGTGTTTCGTAATGTTTGGGTGCACTCGGGACCGTTTCGCTACTGCACTAAACTCGGTGCAAAATGGGCCGAACTGGTGCAATTAATGCAAAAGTTCATGCCACGAAGTCGTGTCGGAATTTTTCGCTACGAACGCACCCGATCCACACCATTGGACTCTAAACTCATGTTTTGTTGCATTTCGTAAAGTTAGGGTGCATTTGGAATCGTTTCGCTACTGCACTAGACTCGGTGCAAAATGGGCCGAACTGGTTTAATTAATGCAAAAGTTCATGCCACGAAGTCGCGTGGAACTTTTCGCTAAGGACTCACCCGATACACACCATGGGACACTAAACTCATGTTTTTGTTGCATTTCGTAATGTTTCGGTGCATTTATTACTGTTTTGTTGCTACACTAAACTCAGTGCAAATGGGCCAATCTGGTGCAATTAATGCAAAAGTTCGTATCACGAAGTCGCGTCTGAGCTTGTCACTACGAACCCGCCCGATTCACACAATTGGAACCCTAAACTCATGTTTTAGTGTGTTTCGTAATGTTTGGGTGCACTCGGGACCGTTTCGCTACTACACTAAACTCGGAGCAAAATGGGCCGAACTGGTGCAATTAATGCAAAAGTTCATGCCACGAAGTCATGTCAGAACTTTTCGCTACGAACGCGTCGATCGACGCCATTGGACTCTAAACTCATGTTTTGTTGCATTTCGTAAACTTAGGGTGCATTTGGGATCGTTTCGCTACTGCACTAGACTCGGTGCAAAATGGGCCGAACTGGTTTAATTAATGCAAAAGTTCATGCCACGAAGTCGCGTCGGAACTTTTCGCTAAGGACTCACCCGATACACACCATGGGACCCTAAACTCATGTTTTTGTTGCATTTCGTAATGTTTGGGTGCATTTATGACCGTTTTGTTACTACACTAAACTCGGTGCAAATGGGGCAATCTGGTGCAATTAATGCAAAAGTTTGTGCCACGAAGTTGCATCTGAACTTGTCACTACGAATGCGCCCGATCCACACCATTGGACCCCAAACTCATGTTTTAGTGTGTTTCGTAATGTTTGGGTGCACTTGGGACAGTTTCGCTACTGCACTAAACTCGGTGCAAAATGGGCCGAACTGGTGCAATTAATGCAAAAGTTCATGCCACGAAGTCACGTCAGAACTTTTCGCTAAGAACTCACCCGATACACACCTTGGGACCTTGAACTCATGTTTTGTTGCATTTCGTAATGTTTGGGTGCATTTGGGACCGTTTTATTACTGCACTAAACTCAGGTGCAAATGGGCCAATCTGGAGCAATTAATGCAAAAGTTCATGTCACAAAGTCAAGTCTGAACTTGTCACTATGAACATGCCCGATCCACACCATTGGACCCTAAACTCATGTTTTAGTGTGTTTCGTAATGTTTGGGTGCACACGGGACCGTTTCGCTACTGCACTAAACTCGGTGCAAAATGGGCCGAACTGGTGCAATTAATGCAAAAGTTCATGCCAGAAAGTCGTGTAAGAATTTTTCGCTACGAACGCACCCGATCCACACCATTGGACTCTAAACTCATGTTTTGTTGCATTTCGTAAAGTTAGGGTGCATTTGGGATCGTTTCGCTACTGCACTAGACTCGGTGCAAAATGGGCCGAACTGGTTTAATTAATGCAAAAGTTCATGCCACGAAGTCGCGTGGAACTTTTCGCTAAGGACTCACCCGATACACACATGGGACCCTAAACTCATGTTTTTGTTGCATTTCGTAATGTTTGGGTGCATTTATGACCGTTTTGTTACTACACTAAACTCGGTGCAAATGGGGCAATCTGGTGCAATTAATGCAAAAGTTCATGCCACGAAGTCGCGTCGGAACTTTTCGCTAAGGACTCACCCGATACACACCATGGGACCCTAAACTCATGTTTTTGTTGCATTTCGTAATGTTTGGGTGCATTTATGACCATTTTGTTACTACACTAAACTCGGTGCAAATGGGGCAATCTGGTGCAATTAATGCAAAAGTTTGTGCCACGAAGTTGCGTCTGAACTTGTCACTACGAATGCGCCCGATCCACACCATTGGACCCCAAACTCATGTTTTAGTGTGTTTCGTAATGTTTGGGTGCACTTGGGACAGTTTCGCTACTGCACTAAACTCGGTGCAAAATGGGCCGAACTGGTGCAATTAATGCAAAAGTTCATGCCACGAAGTCACGTCAGAACTTTTCGCTAAGAACTCACCCGATACACACCATGGGACCTTAAACTCATGTTTTGTTGCATTTCGTAATGTTTGGGTGCATTTGGGACCGTTTTATTACTACACTAAACTCGGTGCAAATGGGCCAATCTGGAGCAATTAATGCAAAAGTTCATGTCACAAAGTCAAGTCTGAACTTGTCACTATGAATGTGCCCGATCCACACCATTGGACCCTAAACTCATGTTTTTGTGTGTTTCGTAATGTTTGGGTGCACACGGGACCGTTTCGCTACTGCACTAAACTCGGTGCAAAATGGGCCGAACTGGTGCAATTAATGCACAAGTTCATGCCACAAAGTCATGTCAGAATTTTTCGCTACGAACGCACCCGATCCACACCATTGGACTCTAAACTCATGTTTTGTTGCAATTCGTAAAGTTAGGGCGCATTTGGGATCGTTTCGCTACTGCACTAGACTCGGTGCAAAATGGGCCGAACCGGTTTAATTAATGCAAAAGTTCATGCCACGAAGTCGCGTGGAACTTTTCGCTAAGGACTCACCCGATACACACCATGGGACCCAAAACTCATGTTTTTGTTGCATTTCGTAATGTTTCGGTGCATTTATTACTGTTTTGTTGCTACACTAAACTCAGTGCAAATGGGCCAATCTGGTGCAATTAATGCAAAAGTTCGTATCACGAAGTCGCGTCTGAGCTTGTCACTACGAACCCGCCCGATTCACACAATTGGAACCCTAAACTCATGTTTTAGTGTGTTTCGTAATGTTTGGGTGCACTCGGGACCGTTTCGCTACTACACTAAACTCGGAGCAAAATGGGCCGAACTGGTGCAATTAATGCAAAAGTTCATGCCACGAAGTCATGTCAGAACTTTTCGCTACGAACGCGTCGATCGACGCCATTGGACTCTAAACTCATGTTTTGTTGCATTTCGTAAACTTAGGGTGCATTTGGGATCGTTTCGCTACTGCACTAGACTCGGTGCAAAATGGGCCGAACTGGTTTAATTAATGCAAAAGTTCATGCCACGAAGTCGCGTCGGAACTTTTCGCTAAGGACTCACCCGATACACACCATGGGACCCTAAACTCATGTTTTTGTTGCATTTCGTAATGTTTGGGTGCATTTATGACCGTTTTGTTACTACACTAAACTCGGTGCAAATGGGGCAATCTGGTGCAATTAATGCAAAAGTTCGTGCCACGAAGTTGCATCTGAACTTGTCACTACGAATGCGCCCGATCCACACCATTGGACCCCAAACTCATGTTTTAGTGTGTTTCGTAATGTTTGGGTGCACTTGGGACAGTTTCGCTACTGCACTAAACTCGGTGCAAAATGGGCCGAACTGGTGCAATTAATGCAAAAGTTCATGCCACGAAGTCACGTCAGAACTTTTCGCTAAGAACTCACCCGATACACACCTTGGGACCTTGAACTCATGTTTTGTTGCATTTCGTAATGTTTGGGTGCATTTGGGACCGTTTTATTACTGCACTAAACTCAGTGCAAATGGGCCAATCTGGAGCAATTAATGCAAAAGTTCATGTCACAAAGTCAAGTCTGAACTTGTCACTATGAACGTGCCCGATCCACACCATTGGACCCTAAACTCATGTTTTAGTGTGTTTCGTAATGTTTGGGTGCACACGGGACCGTTTCGCTACTGCACTAAACTCGGTGCAAAATGGGCCGAACTGGTGCAATTAATGCAAAAGTTCATGCCAGAAAGTCGTGTAAGAATTTTTCGCTACGAACGCACCCGATCCACACCATTGGACTCTAAACTCATGTTTTGTTGCATTTCGTAAAGTTAGGGTGCATTTGGGATCGTTTCGCTACTGCACTAGACTCGGTGCAAAATGGGCCGAACTGGTTTAATTAATGCAAAAGTTCATGCCACGAAGTCGCGTGGAACTTTTCGCTAAGGACTCACCCGATACACACCATGGGACCCTAAACTCATGTTTTTGTTGCATTTCGTAATGTTTGGGTGCATTTATGACCGTTTTGTTACTACACTAAACTCGGTGCAAATGGGGCAATCTGGTGCAATTAATGCAAAAGTTTATGCCACGAAGTCGCGTCGGAACTTTTCGCTAAGGACTCACCCGATACACACCATGGGACCCTAAACTCATGTTTTTGTTGCATTTCGTAATGTTTGGGTGCATTTATGACCATTTTGTTACTACACTAAACTCGGTGCAAATGGGGCAATCTGGTGCAATTAATGCAAAAGTTTGTGCCACGAAGTTGCGTCTGAACTTGTCACTACGAATGCGCCCGATCCACACCATTGGACCCCAAACTCATGTTTTAGTGTGTTTCGTAATGTTTGGGTGCACTTGGGACAGTTTCGCTACTGCACTAAACTCGGTGCAAAATGGGCCGAACTGGTGCAATTAATGCAAAAGTTCATGCCACGAAGTCACGTCAGAACTTTTCGCTAAGAACTCACCCGATACACACCATGGGACCTTAAACTCATGTTTTGTTGCATTTCGTAATGTTTGGGTGCATTTGGGACCGTTTTATTACTACACTAAACTCGGTGCAAATGGGCCAATCTGGAGCAATTAATGCAAAAGTTCATGTCACAAAGTCAAGTCTGAACTTGTCACTATGAATGTGCCCGATCCACACCATTGGACCCTAAACTCATGTTTTTGTGTGTTTCGTAATGTTTGGGTGCACACGGGACCGTTTCGCTACTGCACTAAACTCGGTGCAAAATGGGCCGAACTGGTGCAATTAATGCACAAGTTCATGCCACAAAGTCATGTCAGAATTTTTCGCTACGAACGCACCCGATCCACACCATTGGACTCTAAACTCATGTTTTGTTGCAATTCGTAAAGTTAGGGCGCATTTGGGATCGTTTCGCTACTGCACTAGACTCGGTGCAAAATGGGCCGAACCGGTTTAATTAATGCAAAAGTTCATGCCACGAAGTCGCGTGGAACTTTTCGCGAAGGACTCACCCGATACACACCATGGGACCCAAAACTCATGTTTTTTTTGCATTTCATAATGTTTGGGTGCATTTATGACCGTTTTGTTACTACACTAAACTCGGTGCAAATGCGGCAATCTGGTGCAATTAATGTAAAAGTTCGTGCCACGAAGTTGCATCTGAACTTGTCACTTCGAATGCGCCCGATCCACACCATTGGATGCCAAACTCATGTTTCAGTTTGTTTCGTAATGTTTGGGTGCACTTGGGACAGTTTTGGTACTGCACTAAGCATGGTTCAAAATGGGCCGAACTGGTGCAATTAATGCAAAAGTTCATGCAACGAAGTCGTGTCGGAAATTTTCGCTACGAACGCGCCCGATCCACACCATTGGACTCTAAACTCAAGTTTTGTTGCATTTCATAAAGTTTGGGTGCATTTGGGATCATTTCGCTACGGCACTAAACTCGGTGCAAAATGGGATGAACTGGTTTAATTAATGCAAAAGTTCATGCCACGAACTCGCGTCGGAACTTTTCACTAAGGACTCACCCGATACACACCATGGGACCCTAAACTCATGTTTTTGTTGCATTTCGTAATGTTTGGGTGCATTTATGACCGTTTTGTTACTACACTAAACTCGGTGCAAATGGGGCAATCTGGTGCAATTAATGCAAAAGTTCATGCCACGAAGTCGCGTCGGAACTTTTCGCTAAGGACTCACCCGATACACACCATGGGACCCTAAACTCATGTTTTTGTTGCATTTCGTAATGTTTGGGTGCATTTATGACCATTTTGTTACTACACTAAACTCGGTGCAAATGGGGCAATCTGGTGCAATTAATGCAAAAGTTTGTGCCACGAAGTTGCATTTGAACTTGTCACTACGAATGCGTCCGATCCACACCATTGGACCCCAAACTCATGTTTTAGTGTGTTTCGTAATGTTTGGGTGCACTTGGGACAGTTTCGCTACTGCACTAAACTCGGTGCAAAATGGGCCGAACTGGTGCAATTAATGCAAAAGTTCATGCCACGAAGTCACGTCAGAACTTTTCGCTAAGAACTCACCCGATACACACCATGGGACCTTAAACTCATGTTTTGTTGCATTTCGTAATGTTTGGGTGCATTTGGGACCGTTTTATTACTGCACTAAACTCGGTGCAAATGGGCCAATCTGGAGCAATTAATGCAAAAGTTCATGTCACAAAGTCAAGTCTGAACTTGTCACTATGAACATGCCCGATCCACACCATTGGACCCTAAACTCATGTTTTAGTGTGTTTCGTAATGTTTGGGTGCACACGGGACCGTTTCGCTACTGCACTAAACTCGGTGCAAAATGGGCCGAACTGGTGCAATTAATGCAAAAGTTCATGCCACAAAGTCGTGTCAGAATTTTTCGCTACGAACGCACCCGATCCACACCATTGGACTCTAAACTCATGTTTTGTTGCATTTCGTAAAGTTAGGGTGCATTTGGGATCGTTTCGCTACTGCACTAGACTCGGTGCAAAATGGGCCGAACTGGTTTAATTAATGCAAAAGTTCATGCCACGAAGTCGCGTGGAACTTTTCGCTAAGGACTCACCCGATACACACCATGGGACCCTAAACTCATGTTTTTGTTGCATTTCGTAATGTTTGGGTGCATTTATGACCGTTTTGTTACTACACTAAACTCGGTGCAAATGGGGCAATCTGGTGCAATTAATGTAAAAGTTCGTGCCACGAAGTTGCATCTGAACTTGTCACTTCGAATGCGCCCGATCCACACCATTGGATGCCAAACTCATGTTTCAGTTTGTTTCGTAATGTTTGGGTGCACTTGGGACAGTTTTGGTACTGCACTAAGCATGGTTCAAAATGGGCCGAACAGGTGCAGTTAATGCAAAAGTTCATGCCACGAAGTCGTGTCGTAACTTTTCGCTACGAACGCGCCCGATCCACACCATTGGACTCTAAACTCAAGTTTTGTTGCATTTCATAAAGTTTGGGTGCATTTGGGATCATTTCGCTACGGCACTAAACTCGGTGCAAAATGGGATGAACTGGTTTAATTAATGCAAAAGTTCATGCCACGAACTCGCGTCGGAACTTTTCACTAAGGACTCACCCGATACACACCATGGGACCCTAAACTCATGTTTTTGTTGCATTTCGTAATGTTTGGGTGCATTTATGACCGTTTTGTTACTACACTAAACTCGGTGCAAATGGGGCAATCTGGTGCAATTAATGCAAAAGTTCATGCCACGAAGTCGCGTCGGAACTTTTCGCTAAGGACTCACCCGATACACACCATGGGACCCTAAACTCATGTTTTTGTTGCATTTCGTAATGTTTGGGTGCATTTATGACCATTTTGTTACTACACTAAACTCGGTGCAAATGGGGCAATCTGGTGCAATTAATGCAAAAGTTTGTGCCACGAAGTTGCATTTGAACTTGTCACTACGAATGCGCCCGATCCACACCATTGGACCCCAAACTCATGTTTTAGTGTGTTTCGTAATGTTTGGGTGCACTTGGGACAGTTTCGCTACTGCACTAAACTCGGTGCAAAATGGGCCGAACTGGTGCAATTAATGCAAAAGTTCATGCCACGAAGTCACGTCAGAACTTTTCGCTAAGAACTCACCCGATACACACCATGGGACCTTAAACTCATGTTTTGTTGCATTTCGTAATGTTTGGGTGCATTTGGGACCGTTTTATTACTGCACTAAACTCGGTGCAAATGGGCCAATCTGGAGCAATTAATGCAAAAGTTCATGTCACAAAGTCAAGTCTGAACTTGTCACTATGAACATGCCCGATCCACACCATTGGACCCTAAACTCATGTTTTAGTGTGTTTCGTAATGTTTGGGTGCACACGGGACCGTTTCGCTATTGCACTAAACTCGGTGCAAAATGGGCCGAACTGGTGCAATTAATGCAAAAGTTCATGCCACAAAGTCGTGTCAGAATTTTTCGCTACGAACGCACCCGATCCACACCATTGGACTCTAAACTCATGTTTTGTTGCATTTCGTAAAGTTAGGGTGCATTTGGGATCGTTTCGCTACTGCACTAGACTCGGTGCAAAATGGGCCGAACTGGTTTAATTAATGCAAAAGTTCATGCCACGAAGTCGCGTGGAACTTTTCGCTAAGGACTCACCCGATACACACCATGGGACCCTAAACTCATGTTTTTGTTGCATTTCGTAATGTTTGGGTGCATTTATGACCGTTTTGTTACTACACTAAACTCGGTGCAAATGGGGCAATCTGGTGCAATTAATGTAAAAGTTCGTGCCACGAAGTTGCATCTGAACTTGTCACTTCGAATGCGCCCGATCCACACCATTGGATGCCAAACTCATGTTTCAGTTTGTTTCGTAATGTTTGGGTGCACTTGGGACAGTTTTGGTACTGCACTAAGCATGGTTCAAAATGGGCCGAACAGGTGCAGTTAATGCAAAAGTTCATGCCACGAAGTCGTGTCGTAACTTTTCGCTACGAACGCGCCCGATCCACACCATTGGACTCTAAACTCAAGTTTTGTTGCATTTCATAAAGTTTGGGTGCATTTGGGATCATTTCGCTACGGCACTAAACTCGGTGCAAAATGGGATGAACTGGTTTAATTAATGCAAAAGTTCATGCCACGTAGTCGCGTCGGAACTTTTCGCTAAGGACTCACCCGATACACACCATGGGACCCTAAACTCATGTTTTTGTTGCATTTCGTAATGTTTGGGTGCATTTATGACCGTTTTGTTACTACACTAAACTCGGTGCAAATGGGGCAATCTGGTGCAATTAATGCAAAAGTTCATGCCACGAAGTCGCGTCGGAACTTTTCGCTAAGGACTCACCCGATACACACCATGGGACCCTGAACTCATGTTTTTGTTGCATTTCGTAATGTTTGGGTGCATTTATGACCATTTTGTTACTACACTAAACTCGGTGCAAATGGGGCAATCTAGGTGCAATTAATGCAAAAGTTCGTGCCACGAAGTTGCATCTGAACTTGTCACTACGAATGCGCCCGATCCACACCATTGGACCCCAAACTCATGTTTTAGTGTGTTTCGTAATGTTTGGGTGCACTTGGGACAGTTTCGCTACTGCACTAAACTCGGTGCAAAATGGGCCGAACTGGTGCAATTAATGCAAAAGTTCATGCCACGAAGTCACGTCGGAACTTTTCGCTAAGAACTCTCCCGATACACACCATGGGACCTTAAACTCATGTTTTGTTGCATTTCGTAATGTTTGGGTGCATTTGGGACCGTTTTATTACTGCACTAAACTCGGTGCAAATGGGCCAATCTGGAGCAATTAATGCAAAAGTTCATGTCACAAAGTCAAGTCTGAACTTGTCACTATGAACGTGCCCGATCCACACCATTGGACCCTAAACTCATGTTTTAGTGTGTTTCGTAATGTTTGGGTGCACACGGGACCGTTTCGCTACTGCACTAAACTCGGTGCAAAATGGGCCGAACTGGTGCAATTAAAGCAAAAGTTCATGCCACAAAGTCGTGTCAGAATTTTTCGCTACGAACGCACCCGATCCACACCATTGGACTCTAAACTCATGTTTTGTTGCATTTCGTAAAGTTAGGGTGCATTTGGGATCGTTTCGCTACTGCACTAGACTCGGTGCAAAATGGGCCGAACTGGTTTAATTAATGCAAAAGTTCATGCCACGAAGTCGCGTGGAACTTTTCGCTAAGGACTCACCCGATACACACCATGGGACCCTAAACTCATGTTTTTGTTGCATTTCGTAATGTTTGGGTGCATTTATGACCGTTTTGTTACTACACTAAACTCGGTGCAAATGGGGCAATCTGGTGCAATTAATGTAAAAGTTCGTGCCACGAAGTTGCATCTGAACTTGTCACTTCGAATGCGCCCGATCCACACCATTGGATGCCAAACTCATGTTTCAGTTTGTTTCGTAATGTTTGGGTGCACTTGGGACAGTTTTGGTACTGCACTAAGCATGGTTCAAAATGGGCCGAACTAGTGCAGTTAATGCAAAAGTTCATGCCACGAAGTCGTGTCGTAACTTTTCGCTACGAACGCGCCCGATCCACACCATTGGACTCTAAACTCAAGTTTTGTTGCATTTCATAAAGTTTGGGTGCATTTGGGATCATTTCGCTACGGCACTAAACTCGGTGCAAAATGGGATGAACTGGTTTAATTAATGCAAAAGTTCATGCCACGTAGTCGCGTCGGAACTTTTCGCTAAGGACTCACCCGATACACACCATGGGACCCTAAACTCATGTTTTTGTTGCATTTCGTAATGTTTGGGTGCATTTATGACCGTTTTGTTACTACACTAAACTCGGTGCAAATGGGGCAATCTGGTGCAATTAATGCAAAAGTTCATGCCACGAAGTCGCGTCGGAACTTTTCGCTAAGGACTCACCCGATACACACCATGGGACCCTGAACTCATGTTTTTGTTGCATTTCGTAATGTTTGGGTGCATTTATGACCATTTTGTTACTACACTAAACTCGGTGCAAATGGGGCAATCTGGTGCAATTAATGCAAAAGTTCGTGCCACGAAGTTGCATCTGAACTTGTCACTACGAATGCGCCCGATCCACACCATTGGACCCCAAACTCATGTTTTAGTGTGTTTCGTAATGTTTGGGTGCACTTGGGACAGTTTCGCTACTGCACTAAACTCGGTGCAAAATGGGCCGAACTGGTGCAATTAATGCAAAAGTTCATGCCACGAAGTCACGTCGGAACTTTTCGCTAAGAACTCACCCGATACACACCATGGGACCTTAAACTCATGTTTTGTTGCATTTCGTAATGTTTGGGTGCATTTGGGACCGTTTTATTACTGCACTAAACTCGGTGCAAATGGGCCAATCTGGAGCAATTAATGCAAAAGTTCATGTCACAAAGTCAAGTCTGAACTTGTCACTATGAACGTGCCCGATCCACACCATTGGACCCTAAACTCATGTTTTAGTGTGTTTCGTAATGTTTGGGTGCACACGGGACCGTTTCGCTACTGCACTAAACTCGGTGCAAAATGGGCCGAACTGGTGCAATTAATGCAAAAGTTCATGCCACAAAGTCGTGTCAGAATTTTTCGCTACGAACGCACCCGATCCACACCATTGGACTCTAAACTCATGTTTTGTTGCATTTCGTAAAGTTAGGGTGCATTTGGGATCGTTTCGCTACTGCACTAGACTCGGTGCAAAATGGGCCGAACTGGTTTAATTAATGCAAAAGTTCATGCCACGAAGTCGCGTGGAACTTTTCGCTAAGGACTCACCCGATACACACCATGGGACCCTAAACTCATGTTTTTGTTGCATTTCGTAATGTTTGGGTGCATTTATGACCGTTTTGTTACTACACTAAACTCGGTGCAAATGGGGCAATCTGGTGCAATTAATGTAAAAGTTCGTGCCACGAAGTTGCATCTGAACTTGTCACTTCGAATGCGCCCGATCCACACCATTGGATGCCAAACTCATGTTTCAGTTTGTTTCGTAATGTTTGGGTGCACTTGGGACAGTTTTGGTACTGCACTAAGCATGGTTCAAAATGGGCCGAACAGGTGCAGTTAATGCAAAAGTTCATGCCACGAAGTCGTGTCGTAACTTTTCGCTACGAACGCGCCCGATCCACACCATTGGACTCTAAACTCAAGTTTTGTTGCATTTCATAAAGTTTGGGTGCATTTGGGATCATTTCGCTACTGGCACTAAACTCGGTGCAAAATGGGATGAACTGGTTTAATTAATGCAAAAGTTCATGCCACGTAGTCGCGTCGGAACTTTTCGCTAAGGACTCACCCGATACACTACCATGGGACCCTAAACTCATGTTTTTGTTGCATTTCGTAATGTTTGGGTGCATTTATGACCGTTTTGTTACTACACTAAACTCGGTGCAAATGGGGCAATCTGGTGCAATTAATGCAAAAGTTCATGCCACGAAGTCGCGTCGGAACTTTTCGCTAAGGACTCACCCGATACACACCATGGGACCCTGAACTCATGTTTTTGTTGCATTTCGTAATGTTTGGGTGCATTTATGACCATTTTGTTACTACACTAAACTCGGTGCAAATGGGGCAATCTAGTGCAATTAATGCAAAAGTTCGTGCCACGAAGTTGCATCTGAACTTGTCACTACGAATGCGCCCGATCCACACCATTGGACCCCAAACTCATGTTT
Organism: Panicum virgatum; assembly: GCF_016808335.1. NCBI lineage: Eukaryota > Viridiplantae > Streptophyta > Magnoliopsida > Poales > Poaceae > Panicum > Panicum virgatum. The sequence goes on from NW_024376517.1 coordinate 42,756, forward strand.
TAGTGTGTTTCGTAATGTTTGGGTGCACTTGGGACAGTTTCGCTACTGCACTAAACTCGGTGCAAAATGGGCCGAACTGGTGCAATTAATGCAAAAGTTCATGCCACGAAGTCACGTCGGAACTTTTCGCTAAGAACTCTCCCGATACACACCATGGGACCTTAAACTCATGTTTTGTTGCATTTCGTAATGTTTGGGTGCATTTGGGACCGTTTTATTACTGCACTAAACTCGGTGCAAATGGGCCAATCTGGAGCAATTAATGCAAAAGTTCATGTCACAAAGTCAAGTCTGAACTTGTCACTATGAACGTGCCCGATCCACACCATTGGACCCTAAACTCATGTTTTAGTGTGTTTCGTAATGTTTGGGTGCACACGGGACCGTTTCGCTACTGCACTAAACTCGGTGCAAAATGGGCCGAACTGGTGCAATTAAAGCAAAAGTTCATGCCACAAAGTCGTGTCAGAATTTTTCGCTACGAACGCACCCGATCCACACCATTGGACTCTAAACTCATGTTTTGTTGCATTTCGTAAAGTTAGGGTGCATTTGGGATCGTTTCGCTACTGCACTAGACTCGGTGCAAAATGGGCCGAACTGGTTTAATTAATGCAAAAGTTCATGCCACGAAGTCGCGTGGAACTTTTCGCTAAGGACTCACCCGATACACACCATGGGACCCTAAACTCATGTTTTTGTTGCATTTCGTAATGTTTGGGTGCATTTATGACCGTTTTGTTACTACACTAAACTCGGTGCAAATGGGGCAATCTGGTGCAATTAATGTAAAAGTTCGTGCCACGAAGTTGCATCTGAACTTGTCACTTCGAATGCGCCCGATCCACACCATTGGATGCCAAACTCATGTTTCAGTTTGTTTCGTAATGTTTGGGTGCACTTGGGACAGTTTTGGTACTGCACTAAGCATGGTTCAAAATGGGCCGAACTAGTGCAGTTAATGCAAAAGTTCATGCCACGAAGTCGTGTCGTAACTTTTCGCTACGAACGCGCCCGATCCACACCATTGGACTCTAAACTCAAGTTTTGTTGCATTTCATAAAGTTTGGGTGCATTTGGGATCATTTCGCTACGGCACTAAACTCGGTGCAAAATGGGATGAACTGGTTTAATTAATGCAAAAGTTCATGCCACGTAGTCGCGTCGGAACTTTTCGCTAAGGACTCACCCGATACACACCATGGGACCCTAAACTCATGTTTTTGTTGCATTTCGTAATGTTTGGGTGCATTTATGACCGTTTTGTTACTACACTAAACTCGGTGCAAATGGGGCAATCTGGTGCAATTAATGCAAAAGTTCATGCCACGAAGTCGCGTCGGAACTTTTCGCTAAGGACTCACCCGATACACACCATGGGACCCTGAACTCATGTTTTTGTTGCATTTCGTAATGTTTGGGTGCATTTATGACCATTTTGTTACTACACTAAACTCGGTGCAAATGGGGCAATCTGGTGCAATTAATGCAAAAGTTCGTGCCACGAAGTTGCATCTGAACTTGTCACTACGAATGCGCCCGATCCACACCATTGGACCCCAAACTCATGTTTTAGTGTGTTTCGTAATGTTTGGGTGCACTTGGGACAGTTTCGCTACTGCACTAAACTCGGTGCAAAATGGGCCGAACTGGTGCAATTAATGCAAAAGTTCATGCCACGAAGTCACGTCGGAACTTTTCGCTAAGAACTCACCCGATACACACCATGGGACCTTAAACTCATGTTTTGTTGCATTTCGTAATGTTTGGGTGCATTTGGGACCGTTTTATTACTGCACTAAACTCGGTGCAAATGGGCCAATCTGGAGCAATTAATGCAAAAGTTCATGTCACAAAGTCAAGTCTGAACTTGTCACTATGAACGTGCCCGATCCACACCATTGGACCCTAAACTCATGTTTTAGTGTGTTTCGTAATGTTTGGGTGCACACGGGACCGTTTCGCTACTGCACTAAACTCGGTGCAAAATGGGCCGAACTGGTGCAATTAATGCAAAAGTTCATGCCACAAAGTCGTGTCAGAATTTTTCGCTACGAACGCACCCGATCCACACCATTGGACTCTAAACTCATGTTTTGTTGCATTTCGTAAAGTTAGGGTGCATTTGGGATCGTTTCGCTACTGCACTAGACTCGGTGCAAAATGGGCCGAACTGGTTTAATTAATGCAAAAGTTCATGCCACGAAGTCGCGTGGAACTTTTCGCTAAGGACTCACCCGATACACACCATGGGACCCTAAACTCATGTTTTTGTTGCATTTCGTAATGTTTGGGTGCATTTATGACCGTTTTGTTACTACACTAAACTCGGTGCAAATGGGGCAATCTGGTGCAATTAATGTAAAAGTTCGTGCCACGAAGTTGCATCTGAACTTGTCACTTCGAATGCGCCCGATCCACACCATTGGATGCCAAACTCATGTTTCAGTTTGTTTCGTAATGTTTGGGTGCACTTGGGACAGTTTTGGTACTGCACTAAGCATGGTTCAAAATGGGCCGAACTAGGTGCAGTTAATGCAAAAGTTCATGCCACGAAGTCGTGTCGTAACTTTTCGCTACGAACGCGCCCGATCCACACCATTGGACTCTAAACTCAAGTTTTGTTGCATTTCATAAAGTTTGGGTGCATTTGGGATCATTTCGCTACGGCACTAAACTCGGTGCAAAATGGGATGAACTGGTTTAATTAATGCAAAAGTTCATGCCACGTAGTCGCGTCGGAACTTTTCGCTAAGGACTCACCCGATACACACCATGGGACCCTAAACTCATGTTTTTGTTGCATTTCGTAATGTTTGGGTGCATTTATGACCGTTTTGTTACTACACTAAACTCGGTGCAAATGGGGCAATCTGGTGCAATTAATGCAAAAGTTCATGCCACGAAGTCGCGTCGGAACTTTTCGCTAAGGACTCACCCGATACACACCATGGGACCCTGAACTCATGTTTTTGTTGCATTTCGTAATGTTTGGGTGCATTTATGACCATTTTGTTACTACACTAAACTCGGTGCAAATGGGGCAATCTGGTGCAATTAATGCAAAAGTTCGTGCCACGAAGTTGCATCTGAACTTGTCACTACGAATGCGCCCGATCCACACCATTGGACCCCAAACTCATGTTTTAGTGTGTTTCGTAATGTTTGGGTGCACTTGGGACAGTTTCGCTACTGCACTAAACTCGGTGCAAAATGGGCCGAACTGGTGCAATTAATGCAAAAGTTCATGCCACGAAGTCACGTCGGAACTTTTCGCTAAGAACTCACCCGATACACACCATGGGACCTTAAACTCATGTTTTGTTGCATTTCGTAATGTTTGGGTGCATTTGGGACCGTTTTATTACTGCACTAAACTCGGTGCAAATGGGCCAATCTGGAGCAATTAATGCAAAAGTTCATGTCACAAAGTCAAGTCTGAACTTGTCACTATGAACGTGCCCGATCCACACCATTGGACCCTAAACTCATGTTTTAGTGTGTTTCGTAATGTTTGGGTGCACACGGGACCGTTTCGCTACTGCACTAAACTCGGTGCAAAATGGGCCGAACTGGTGCAATTAATGCAAAAGTTCATGCCACAAAGTCGTGTCAGAATTTTTCGCTACGAACGCACCCGATCCACACCATTGGACTCTAAACTCATGTTTTGTTGCATTTCGTAAAGTTAGGGTGCATTTGGGATCGTTTCGCTACTGCACTAGACTCGGTGCAAAATGGGCCGAACTGGTTTAATTAATGCAAAAGTTCATGCCACGAAGTCGCGTGGAACTTTTCGCTAAGGACTCACCCGATACACACCATGGGACCCTAAACTCATGTTTTTGTTGCATTTCGTAATGTTTGGGTGCATTTATGACCGTTTTGTTACTACACTAAACTCGGTGCAAATGGGGCAATCTGGTGCAATTAATGTAAAAGTTCGTGCCACGAAGTTGCATCTGAACTTGTCACTTCGAATGCGCCCGATCCACACCATTGGATGCCAAACTCATGTTTCAGTTTGTTTCGTAATGTTTGGGTGCACTTGGGACAGTTTTGGTACTGCACTAAGCATGGTTCAAAATGGGCCGAACTAGTGCAGTTAATGCAAAAGTTCATGCCACGAAGTCGTGTCGTAACTTTTCGCTACGAACGCGCCCGATCCACACCATTGGACTCTAAACTCAAGTTTTGTTGCATTTCATAAAGTTTGGGTGCATTTGGGATCATTTCGCTACGGCACTAAACTCGGTGCAAAATGGGATGAACTGGTTTAATTAATGCAAAAGTTCATGCCACGTAGTCGCGTCGGAACTTTTCGCTAAGGACTCACCCGATACACACCATGGGACCCTAAACTCATGTTTTTGTTGCATTTCGTAATGTTTGGGTGCATTTATGACCGTTTTGTTACTACACTAAACTCGGTGCAAATGGGGCAATCTGGTGCAATTAATGCAAAAGTTCATGCCACGAAGTCGCGTCGGAACTTTTCGCTAAGGACTCACCCGATACACACCATGGGACCCTGAACTCATGTTTTTGTTGCATTTCGTAATGTTTGGGTGCATTTATGACCATTTTGTTACTACACTAAACTCGGTGCAAATGGGGCAATCTGGTGCAATTAATGCAAAAGTTCGTGCCACGAAGTTGCATCTGAACTTGTCACTACGAATGCGCCCGATCCACACCATTGGACCCCAAACTCATGTTTTAGTGTGTTTCGTAATGTTTGGGTGCACTTGGGACAGTTTCGCTACTGCACTAAACTCGGTGCAAAATGGGCCGAACTGGTGCAATTAATGCAAAAGTTCATGCCACGAAGTCACGTCGGAACTTTTCGCTAAGAACTCACCCGATACACACCATGGGACCTTAAACTCATGTTTTGTTGCATTTCGTAATGTTTGGGTGCATTTGGGACCGTTTTATTACTGCACTAAACTCGGTGCAAATGGGCCAATCTGGAGCAATTAATGCAAAAGTTCATGTCACAAAGTCAAGTCTGAACTTGTCACTATGAACGTGCCCGATCCACACCATTGGACCCTAAACTCATGTTTTAGTGTGTTTCGTAATGTTTGGGTGCACACGGGACCGTTTCGCTACTGCACTAAACTCGGTGCAAAATGGGCCGAACTGGTGCAATTAATGCAAAAGTTCATGCCACAAAGTCGTGTCAGAATTTTTCGCTACGAACGCACCCGATCCACACCATTGGACTCTAAACTCATGTTTTGTTGCATTTCGTAAAGTTAGGGTGCATTTGGGATCGTTTCGCTACTGCACTAGACTCAGGTGCAAAATGGGCCGAACTGGTTTAATTAATGCAAAAGTTCATGCCACGAAGTCGCGTGGAACTTTTCGCTAAGGACTCACCCGATACACACCATGGGACCCTAAACTCATGTTTTTGTTGCATTTCATAATGTTTGGGTGCATTTATGACCGTTTTGTTACTACACTAAACTCGGTGCAAATGCGGCAATCTGGTGCAATTAATGTAAAAGTTCGTGCCACGAAGTTGCATCTGAACTTGTCACTTCGAATGCGCCCGATCCACACCATTGGATGCCAAACTCATGTTTCAGT
>NW_024376518.1:0-48347 GCF_016808335.1 Panicum virgatum
TTTTCACAACAATGCTTCGATCCATACCATTGGACCCTAACTCATGTTTTGGTGCGTTTCTTTCCGTTTGGGTGCATTTGGGACCGTTTTCTACTTCACGAAACTTGGCAAAATGCGCCAAACTGGTGCAATTAATGTAAAAGTTCGTGCCACGAAGTCATTTTCACAATGAACGCTCCGATCCACACCATTGGACCCTAACTCATGTTTTGGTGTTTCTTTCGTTTGGGTGCATTTGGAACCGTTTTCTACTACACGAAACTTGTGCAAACGCCAACTGGTGCAATTAATGCAAAAGTTTGCCACAAAGTCGTGTCATAATTTTTCGCAACGACTCCCGATCCACACCATTGGACCCTAAACTCATGTTTTGGTGCGTTTCTTTGGTAGGGTGCATTTGGGACCATTTTGCTACTGCTGAAAAAAGCGCCAACTGGTGCAATTAATAAAAGTTCGTGCCACGAGTCTGTTAGAATTTTTCACAATAACGCTCCGATCCACACCATTGGACCCTAACTCATGTTTTGGTGCGTTTCTTTCCGTTTGGGTGCATTTGGAACGTTTGCTACTGCACGAAACTGCGCAAAATGCGCCACTGGTGCAATTAACAAAAGTTCGTGCACGAAGTCGTGTCGGAATTTTTCACAACGACGCTCCCGATCCACACCATTGGACCCTAAACTCATGTTTTGGTGCGTTTCTTTCCGTTGGGTGCATTTGGGATTTTGCTACTGCACGAAACGCAAACGCGCCAAATTGGTGCAAAAGTTCGTGCCACAAAGTCGTGTCATAATTTTTCAATGAACACTCACGATCCATACCATTGGACCCTAAACTCATGTTTTCGTGCGTTTTTTCCGTTTGGGTGCATTTGGCACCATTTCGCTACTGAACGAAAACGCGCCAAACTAGTGCAATTAATGCAAAAGTTCGTGCCACGAAGTCGTGTCGGAATTTTTCGCAACATATGCTCCCGATCCACACCATTGGACCCTAAACTCATGTTTTGGTGTTGTTTCTTTTGTTTGGATGCATTTGGGACCGTTTCCCTACTGTGCGAAACTTGTTGCAAAATGTGCCAAACTGTAATTAATGCAAAAGTTCGTGCCATGTAGTCAAGTCAGAATTTTTCAACAAGCACTCCTGATCCACACCATTGGACCCTAACACATGTTTTGGTGCGTTTCTTTCCGTTTGGGTGCATTTGGAACCGTTTTGCTACTGCACGAAACTTGAAGCAAAACACGCCAAACTGTGAAATTAATGCAAAAATTCGTGCCACAAAGTCGTGTCAGAATTTTTCGCAACGACACTCCCGATCCACACCATTGGACTCTAAACTCATGTTTTGGTGCGTTTCTTTCCATTTGGGAGCATTTGGGACCATTTCGCTATTGTACGAAAACGCACCAAACTGGTGCAATTAATGCAAAAGTTCGTGCCGTGATGTCTTTTTAGAATTTTTCACAACGAACACTCTGATTCCATACATTGGACCCTAATCTAATGTTTTGGTGCCTTCCTTTCCATTTGGGTGCATTTGGAACCGTTTCGCTACTGCACGAAACTTGGTTGTAAATGCGCCAGACTGGTGCAATTAATGTAAAAGTTCATGCCACGAAGTCGTGTTATAATTTTTCGCAATGAAAGCTCACAATCGACACCATTAGACCCTAAACCCATGTTTTGGTGCGTTCTTTCCGTTTGGGTGCATTTGGAACAGTTTTGCTACTACACGAAACTTAACGCAAAATGCGCCAAACTGGTGCAATTAATGCAAAAGTTCATGCCACGACACTCCCGATCCACACCATTGGACCCTAAACTCATGTTTTGGTTGCGTTTCTTTCCGTTTGGGTACATTTGTGACCGTTTCGCTACTGCACGAAATTTGGTTGTAAAACTCGCCAGACTGGTGCAATTAATGTAAAGTAAATTCCATGAAGTCGTGTCATAATTTTTCGCAACAAACACACACGATCCACAACATTACACCCTAAACTCATGTTTTGTTTCGTTCTTTCCGTTCGGGTGCAATTGGGACCGTTTTGCTATTGCAAGAAAAGCGCCCAAACTGGTTTGCAATTAACGCAAAAATTCGTTGCCACGATGTCTTGTCAGAATTTTTCACAAATAACGCTCCCGATCCATTACCATTGGACCCTAATCTCATGTTTTGGTTGCGTTTCTTCCGTTTGGGTGCATTTGGGACCGTTTCGCTACTGCACGAAAACTTGGTTGCAATACACGCCAGTCTGGTGCAATTAACGTATAAAGTTCTTGCGACGAAGTCGTTTCATAATTTTTCGCAATGAACGTTCATGATCCACACCATTGGACCTCAACTCAGGTTTTGGTGCGTTTCTTTCCGTTCGGGTGCATTTGGGACTATTTCGCTATTGCACGAAAACGCGGCCAAACTGGTTGCAATTAATGCAAAAGTTCATGCCACGATGTCTTGTTAGAATTTTTCACAACAAACACTCCCGATCCATACAATTGGACCCTAAACTCATGTTTTCGTGCGTTTCTTTCCGTTTGGGTGCATTTGGCACCATTTCGCTACTGAACGAAAACGCGCCAAACTAGTGCAATTAATGCAAAAGTTCGTGCCACGAAGTCGTGTCGGAATTTTTCGCAACATATGCTCCCGATCCACACCATTGGACCCTAAACTCATGTTTTGGTGTGTTTCTTTCTGTTTGGATGCATTTGGGACCGTTTCCCTACTGTGCGAAAACTTGTTGCAAAATGTGCCAAACTGGTCTAATTAATGCAAAAGTTCGTGCCATGTAGTCAAGTCAGAATTTTTCGCAACAAGCACTCCTGATCCACACCATTGGACCCTAAACACATGTTTTGGTGCGTTTCTTTCCGTTTGGTTGCATTTGGAACCGTTTTGCTACTGCACGAAACTTGCAGCAAAACACGCCAAACTGGTGAAATTAATGCAAAAATTCGTGCCACAAAGTCGTGTCAGAATTTTTCGCAACGACCACTCCCGATTCCACACCATTGGACTCTAAACTCATGTTTTGGTGCGTTTCTTTCCATTTGGGAGCATTTGGGACCATTTCGCTATTGTACGAAAACGCACCAAACTGGTGCAATTAATGCAAAAGTTCGTGCCGTGATGTCTTATTAGAATTTTTCACAACGAAACACTTCTGATCCATTACCATTGGACCCTAATCTAATGTTTTGGTGCCTTCCTTTCCATTTGGGTGCATTTGGAACCGTTTCGCTACTGCACGAAAACTGGTGTAAAATGCGCCAGACTGGTGCAATTAATGTAAAAGTTCGTGCCACGAAGTCGTGTTATAATTTTTCGCAATGAACGCTCACAATCGACACCATTAGACCCTAACCCCATGTTTTGGAGCGTTTCTTTCCGTTTGGGTGCATTTGGAACAGTTTTGCTACTACACGAAACTTGCCGCAAAATGCGCCAAACTGGTGCAATTAATGCAAAAGTTCATGCCACGACACTCCCGATCCACACCATTGGACCCCTAAACTCATGTTTTGGTGCGTTTCTTTCGTTTGGGTACATTTGTGACCGTTTCGCTACTGCACGAAATTTGGTGTAAAAACTCGCCAGACTGGTGCAATTAATGTAAAAGTAAATTCCATGAAGTCGTGTCATAATTTTTCGCAACAAACACACACGATCCACAACATTACACCCTAAACTCATGTTTTGTTTCGTTTCTTTCCGTTCGGGTGCAATTGGGACCGTTTTGCTATTGCAAGAAAATGCGCCAAACTGGTGCAATTAACGCAAAAATTCGTTGCCACGATGTCTTGTCAGAATTTTTCACAAATAACGCTCCCGATCCATACCATTGGACCCTAATCTCATGTTTTGGTGCGTTTCTTTCCGTTTGGGTGCATTTGGGACCGTTTCGCTACTGCACGAAACTTGGTGCAATACACGCCAGTCTGGTTGCAATTAACGTAAAAGTTCTTGCGACGAAGTCGTTTCATAATTTTTCGCAATGAACGTTCATGATCCACACCATTGGACCCTCAACTCATGTTTTGGTGCGTTTCTTTCCGTTCGGGTGCATTTGGGACTATTTCGCTATTGCACGAAAACGCGCCAAACTGGTGCAATTAATGCAAAAGTTCATGCCACGATGTCTTGTTAGAATTTTTCACAACAAACACTCCCGATCCATACAATTGGACCCTAAACTCATGTTTTCGTGCGTTTCTTTCCGTTTGGGTGCATTTGGCACCATTTCGCTACTGAACGAAAACGCGCCAAACTAGTTGCAATTAATGCAAAAGTTCGTGCCACGAAGTCGTGTCGGAATTTTTCGCAACATATGCTCCCGATCCACACCATTGGACCCTAAACTCATGTTTTGGTGTGTTTCTTTCTGTTTGGATGCATTTGGGACCGTTTTCCCTACTGTGCGAAACTTGTTGCAAAATGTGCCAAACTGGTCTAATTAATGCAAAAGTTTGTGCCATGTAGTCAAGTCAGAATTTTTCGCAACAAGCACTCCTGATCCACACCATTGGACCCTAAACACATTTTTGGTGCGTTTCTTTCCGTTTGGTTGCATTTGGAACCGTTTTGCTACTGCACGAAACTTGCAGGCAAAACACGCCAAACTGGTGAAATTAATGCAAAAATTCGTGCCACAAAGTCGTGTCAGAATTTTTCGCAACGACACTCCCGATCCACACCATTGGACTCTAAACTCATGTTTTGGTGCGTTTCTTTCCATTGGGAGCATTTGGGACCATTTCGCTATTGTACGAAAACGCACCAAACTGGTGCAATTAATGCAAAGTTCGTGCCGTGATGTCTTATTAGAATTTTTCACAACGAACACTTCTGATCCATACCATTGGACCCTAATCTAATGTTTTGGTGCCTTCCTTTCCATTTGGGTGCATTTGGAACCGTTTCGCTACTTGCACGAAACTTGGTGTGTAAAATGCGCCAGACTGGTGCAATTAATGTAAAAGTTCGTGCCACGAAGTCGTGTTATAATTTTTCGCAATGAACGCTCACAATCGACACCATTAGACCCTAAACCCATGTTTTGGAGCGTTTCTTTCCGTTTGGGTGCATTGGAACAGTTTTGCTACTACACGAAACTTGCCGCAAAATGCGCCAAAACTGGGTGCAATTAATGCAAAAGTTCATGCCACGACACTCCCCGATCCACACCATTGGACCCTAAACTCATGTTTTGGTGCGTTTCTTTCCGTTGGGTACATTTGTGACCGTTTCGCTACTGCAAAACGAAATTTGGGTGTAAAACTCGCCAGACTGGTGCAATTAATGTAAAAGTAAATTCCATGAAGTCGTGTCATAATTTTTCGCAACAAACACACACGATCCACAACATTACAACCCTAAACTCATGTTTTGTTTCGTTTCTTTCCGTTCGGGTGCAATTGGGACCGTTTTGCTATTGCAAGAAAATGCGCCAAACTGGTGCAATTATCGCAAAAATTCGTGCCACGATGTCTTGTCAAAATTTTTCACAAATAACGCTCCCGATCCATACCATTGGACCCTAATCTCATGTTTTGGTGCGTTTCTTTCCGTTTGGGTGCATTTGGGACCGTTTCGCTACTACTGCACGAAACTTGGTGCAATACACGCCAGTCTGGTGCAATTAACGTAAAAGTTCTTGCGACGAAGTCGTTTCATAATTTTTTCGCAATGAACGTTCATGATCCACACCATTGGACCCTCAACTCATGTTTTGGTGCGTTTCTTTCCGTTCGGGTGCATTTGGGACTATTTCGCTTTTGCACGAAAACGCGCCAAACTGGTGCAATTAATGCAAAAGTTCATGCCACGATGTCTTGTTAGAATTTTTCACAACAAACACTCCCGATCCATACAATTGGACCCTAAACTCATGTTTTCGTGCGTTTCTTTCCGTTTGGGTGCATTTGGCACCATTTCGCTACTGAACGAAAACGCGCCAAACTAGTGCAATTAATGCAAAAGTTCGTGCCACGAAGTCGTGTCGGAATTTTTCGCAACATATGCTCCCGATCCACACCATTGGACCCTAAACTCATGTTTTGGTATGTTTCTTTCTGTTTGGATGCATTTGGGACCGTTTCCCTACTGTGCGAAACTTGTTGCAAAATGTGCCAAAACTGGTCTAATTAATGCAAAGTTCGTGCCATGTAGTCAAGTCAGAATTTTTCGCAACAAGCACTCCTGATCCACACCATTGGACCCTAAACACATGTTTTGGTGCGTTTCTTTCCGTTTGGTTGCATTTGGAACCGTTTTGCTACTGCACGAAACTTGCAGCAAAACACGCCAAACTGGTGAAATTAATGCAAAAATTCGTGCCACAAGGTCGTGTCAGAATTTTTCGCAACGACACTCCCGATCCACACCATTGGACTCTAAACTCATGTTTTGGTGCGTTTCTTTCCATTTGGGAGCATTTGGGACCATTTCGCTATTGTACGAAAACGCACCAAACTGGTGCAATTAATGCAAAAGTTCGTGTCGTGATGTCTTTTTAGAATTTTTCACAACGAACACTTCTGATCCATACCATTGGACCCTAATCTAATGTTTTGGTGCCTTCCTTTCCATTTGGGTGCATTTGGAACCGTTTCGCTACTGCACGAAACTTGGTGTAAAATGCGCCAGACTGGTGCAATTAATGTAAAAGTTCGTGCCACGAAGTCGTGTTATAATTTTTCGCAATGAACGCTCACAATCGACACCATTAGACCCTAAACCCATGTTTTGGAGCGTTTCTTTCCGTTTGGGTGCATTTGGAACAGTTTGCTACTACACGAAACTTGCCGCAAAATGCGCCAAACTGGTGCAATTAATGCAAAAGTTCATGCCACGACACTCCCGATCCACACCATTGGACCCTAAACTCATGTTTTGGTGCGTTTCTTTCCGTTTGGGTACATTTGTGACCGTTTCGCTACTGCAAGAAATTTGGTGTAAAACTCGCCAGACTGGTGCAATTAATGTAAAAGTAAATTCCATGAAGTCGTGTCATAATTTTTTCGCAACACACACACACACGATCCACAACATTACACCCTAAACTCATGTTTTGTTTCGTTTCTTTCCGTTCGGGTGCAATTGGGACCGTTTTGCTATTGCAAGAAAATGCGCCAAACTGGTGCAATTAACGCAAAAATTCGTGCCACGATGTCTTGTCAGAATTTTTCACAAATAACGCTCCCGACCCATACCATTGGACCCTAATCTCATGTTTTGGTGCGTTTCTTTCCGTTTGGGTGTATTTGGGACCGTTTCGCTACTGCACGAAACTTGGTGCAATACACGCCAGTCTGGTGCAATTAACGTAAAAGTTCTTGCGACGAAGTCGTTTCATAATTTTTCGCAATGAACGTTCATGATCCACACCATTGGACCCTCAACTCATGTTTTGGTGCGTTTCTTCCATTCGGGTGCATTTGGGACTATTTCGCTATTGCACGAAAACGCGCCAAACTGGTGCAATTAATGCAAAAGTTCATGCCACGATGTCTTGTTAGAATTTTTCACAACAAACACTCCCGATCCATACAATTGGACCCTAAACTCATGTTTTCGTGCGTTTCTTTCCGTTTGGGTGAATTTGGCACCATTTCGCTACTGAACGAAAATGCGCCAAACTAGTGCAATTAATGCAAAAGTTCGTGCACGAAGTCGTGTCGGAATTTTTCGCAACATATGCTCCCGATCCACACCATTGGACCCTAAACTCATGTTTTGGTGTGTTTCTTTCTGTTTGGATGCATTTGGGACCGTTTCCCTACTGTGCGAAAGTTGTTGCAAAATGTGCCAACTGGTCTAATTAATGCAAAAGTTCGTGCCATGTAGTCAAGTCAGAATTTTTCACAACAAGCACTCCTGATCCACACCATTGGACCCTAAACACATGTTTTGGTGCGTTTCTTTCCGTTTGGTTGCATTTGGAACCGTTTGCTACTGCACGAAACTTGCAGCAAAACACGCCAAACTGGTGAAATTAATGCAAAAATTCGTGCCACAAAGTCGTGTCAGAATTTTTCGCAACGACACTCCCGATCCACACCATTGGACTCTAAACTCATGTTTTGGTGCGTTTCTTTCCATTTGGGAGCATTTTGGGACCATTTCGCTATTGTACGAAAACGCACCAAACTGGTGCAATTAATGCAAAAGTTCGTGCCGTGATGTCTTTTTAGAATTTTTCACAACGAACACTTCTGATCCATACCATTGGACCCTAATCTAATGTTTTGGTGCCTTCCTTTCCATTTGGGTGCATTTGGAACCGTTTCGCTACTGCACGAAACTTGGTGTAAAATGCGCCAGACTGGTGCAATTAATGTAAAAGTTCGTGCCACGAAGTCGTGTTATAATTTTTCGCAATGAACGCTCACAATCGACACCATTAGACCCTAAACCCATGTTTTGGTGCGTTTCTTTCCGTTTGGGTGCATTTGGAACAGTTTTGCTACTACACGAAACTTGCCGCAAAATGCGCCAAACTGGTGCAATTAATGCAAAAGTTCATGCCACGACACTCCCGATCCACACCATTGGACCCTAAACTCATGTTTTGGTGCGTTTCTTTCCGTTTGGGTACATTTGTGACCGTTTCCCTACTGCACAAAATTTGGTGTAAAACTCGCCAGACTGGTGCAATTAATGTAAAAGTAAATTCCATGAAGTCGTGTCATAATTTTTCGCAACAAACACACACGATCCACAACATTACACCCTAAACTCATGTTTTGTTTCGTTTCTTTCCGTTCGGGTGCAATTGGGACCGTTTTGCTATTGCAAGAAAATGCGCCAAACTCGTGCAATTAACGCAAAAATTCGTGCCACGATGTCTTGTCAGAATTTTTCACAAATAACGCTCCCGATCCATACCATTGGACCCTAATCTCATGTTTTGGTGCGTTTCTTTCCGTTTGGGTGCATTTGGGACCGTTTCGCTACTGCACGAAACTTGGTGCAATACACGCCAGTCTGGTGCAATTAACGTAAAAGTTCTTGCGACGAAGTCGTTTCATAATTTTTCGCAATGAACGTTCATGATCCACACCATTGGACCCTCAACTCATGTTTTGGTGCGTTTCTTTCCGTTCGGGTGCATTTGGGACTATTTCGCTATTGCACGAAAACGCGCCAAACTGGTGCAATTAATGCAAAAGTTCATGCCACGATGTCTTGTTAGAATTTTTCACAACAAACACTCCCGATCCATACAATTGGACCCTAAACTCATGTTTTCGTGCGTTTCTTTCCGTTTGGGTGCATTTGGCACCATTTCGCTACTGAACGAAAACGCGCCAAACTAGTGCAATTAATGCAAAAGTTCGTGCCACGAAGTCGTGTCGGAATTTTTCGCAACATATGCTCCCGATCCACACCATTGGACCCTAAACTCATGTTTTGGTGTGTTTCTTTCTGTTTGGATGCATTTGGGACCGTTTCCCTACTGTGCGAAAGTTGTTGCAAAATGTGCCAAACTGGTCTAATTAATGCAAAAGTTCGTGCCATGTAGTCAAGTCAGAATTTTTCACAACAAGCACTCCTGATCCACACCATTGGACCCTAAACACATGTTTTGGTGCGTTTCTTTCCGTTTGGTTGCATTTGGAACCGTTTTGCTACTGCACGAAACTTGCAGCAAAACACGCCAAACTCGTGAAATTAATGCAAAAATTCGTGCCACAAAGTCGTGTCAGAATTTTTCGCAACGACACTCCCGATCCACACCATTGGACTCTAAACTCATGTTTTGGTGCGTTTCTTTCCATTTGGGAGCATTTGGGACCATTTCGCTATTGTACGAAAATGCACCAAACTGGTGCAATTAATGCAAAAGTTCGTGCCGTGATGTCTTTTTTAGAATTTTTCACAACGAACACTTCTGATCCATACCATTGGACCCTAATCTAATGTTTTGGTGCCTTCCTTTCCATTTGGGTGCATTTGGAACCGTTTCGCTACTGCACGAAACTTGGTGTAAAATGCGCCAGACTGGTGCAATTAATGTAAAAGTTCGTGCCACGAAGTCGTGTTATAATTTTTCGCAATGAACGCTCACAATCGACACCATTAGACCCTAAACCCATGTTTTGGTGCGTTTCTTTCCGTTTGGGTGCATTTGGAATAGTTTTGCTACTACACGAAACTTGCCGCAAAATGCGCCAAACTGGTGCAATTAATGCAAAAGTTCATGCCACGACACTCCCGATCCACACCATTGGACCCTAAACTCATGTTTTGGTGCGTTTCTTTCCGTTTGGGTACATTTGTGACCGTTTCGCTACTGCACAAAATTTGGTGTAAAACTCGCCAGACTGGTGCAATTAATGTAAAAGTAAATTCCATGAAGTCGTGTCATAATTTTTCGCAACAAACACACACGATCCACAACATTACACCCTAAACTCATGTTTTGTTTCGTTTCTTTCCGTTCGGGTGCAATTGGGACCGTTTTGCTATTGCAAGAAAATGCGCCAAACTCGTGCAATTAACGCAAAAATTCGTGCCACGATGTCTTGTCAGAATTTTTCACAAATAACGCTCCCGATCCATACCATTGGACCCTAATCTCATGTTTTGGTGCATTTCTTTCCGTTTGGGTGCATTTGGGACCGTTTCGCTACTGCACGAAACTTGGTGCAATACACGCCAGTCTGATGCAATTAACGTAAAAGTTCTTGCGACGAAGTCGTGTCATAATTTTTCGCAATGAACGTTCATGATCCACACCATTGGACCCTCAACTCATGTTTTGGTGCGTTTCTTTCCGTTCGGGTGCATTTGGGACTATTTCGCTATTGCACGAAAACGCGCCAAACTGGTGCAATTAATGCAAAAGTTCATGCCACGAAGTCGTGTTATAATTTTTCGCAACGAACGCTCACGATCCACACCATTGGACCCTAAACTCATGTTTTGGTGCGTTTCTTTCCGTTTGGGAGCATTTTGGACCATTTCGCTGTTGCACGAAAACGCGCCAAACTGGTGCAATTAATGCAAAAGTTTGTGCCGTGATGTTTTGTTAGAATTTTTCACAACAAACACTTCCGATCCATACCATTGAACCCTAATCTCATGTTTTGGTGTGTTTCTTTCCGTTTGGGTGCATTTGGGACCGTTTCTCTACTTCACGAAACATGGCACATAATGCGCCAGACTGGTGCAATTAATGTAAAAGTTCGTGCCATAAAGTCGTGTCGGAATTTTTCACAACGACACTCCCGATCCACAACATTGGAAACTAAACTCATGTTTTGGTGTGTTTCTTTCTGTTCGGGTGCATTTTGGACCGTTTCGCTATTGCACAAAAACGCACCAAGCTGGTGCAATCAATGCAAAAGTTCGTGCCACGATGTCTTGTTAAAATTTTTCACAACGAACGCTCCCGATTCATACCATTGGACCCTAATCACATGTTTTGGTGCGTTTCTTTCCGTTTGGGTGCAATTGGGACCGTTTCGCTACTTCACGAAACTTGGTGCATAACGCGCCAGACTGGTGCAATTAATGTAAAAGTTCTTGCCACGAAGTCGTGGCATAATTTTTCGCAACGAATGCTCACGATCCATACCATTGGACCCTAAACTCAAGTTTTGGTGTGTTTCTTTTTGTTTGGGTGCATTTGTGACCATTTCTCTAGTGAACGAAAACGCGCCAAACTTGTGCAATTAATGTAAAAGTTCGTGCCACGAAGTCGTGTCGGAATTTTTCGCAACGTATGCTCCCGATCAACACCATTGGACCCTAAACTCATGTTTTCATGTATTTCTTTCAGGTAAGGTGCATTTGGGACTGTTTTGCTACTGCTCGAAACATGGTGCATAACGCGCTAGACTGGTGCAATTAATGTAATAGTTCGTGCCACGAAGTCGTGTTATAATTTTTCGCAACGAACGCTCACGATCCACACCATTGGACCCTAAACTCATGTTTTGGTGCGTTTCTTTCCGTTTGGGAGCATTTGGACCATTTCGCTGTTGCACGAAAACGCGCCAAACTGGTGCAATTAATGCAAAAGTTTGTGCTGTGATGTTTTGTTAGAATTTTTCACAATAAACGCTTCCGATCCATACCATTGGACCCTAATCTCATGTTTTGGTGTGTTTCTTTCCATTTGGGTGCATTTGGGACCGTTTCTCTACTTCACGAAACATGGCACATAACGCGCCAGACTGGTGCAATTAATGTAAAAGTTCGTGCCATAAAGTCGTGTCGGAATTTTTCACAACAACACTCCCGATCCACAACATTGGAAACTAAACTCATGTTTTGGTGATTTTCTTTCTGTTCGGGTGCATTTTGGACCGTTTCGCTATTGCACAAAAACGCACCAAGCTGGTGCAATCAATGCAAAAGTTCGTGCCACGATGTCTTGTTAAAAATTTTCACAACGAACGCTCCCGATTCATACCATTGGACCCTAATCACATGTTTTGGTGCGTTTCTTTCCGTTTGTGTGCAATTGGGACCATTTCGCTACTTCACGAAACTTGGTGCATAACGCGCCAGACTGGTGCAATTAATGTAAAAGTTCTTGCCACGAAGTCGTGCCATAATTTTTCGCAACGAATGCTCACGATCCATACCATTGGACCCTAAACTCAAGTTTTGGTGTGTTTCTTTTTGTTTGGGTGCATTTGTGACCGTTTCTCTAGTGAACGAAAACGCGCCAAACTTGTGCAATTAATGTAAAAGTTCGTGCCACGAAGTCGTGTCAGAATTTTTCGCAACGTATGCTCCCGATCAACACCATTGGACCCTAAACTCATGTTTTCGTGTATTTCTTTCAGGTAAGGTGCATTTGGGACTGTTTTGCTACTGCTCGAAACATGGTGCATAACGCGCCAGACTGGTGCAATTAATGTAAACGTTCGTGCCACGAAGTCGTGTCATAATTTTTCGCAACGAACGATCACGATCCATACCATAGGACCCTAAACTCATGTTTTGGTGTGTTTCTTTTTGTTTGGGTGCATTTGTGACCGTTTCTCTAATGAATGAAAACGCGCGAAACTGGTGCAATTAATGCAAAAGTTCGTGCCACGAAGTCAAGTCAGAATTTTTCGCAACAAATGCTCCTGATCCACACCATTGGACCCTAAACACATGTTTTGGTGCGTTTCTTTCCGGTTGGGTGCATTTGGAACCGTTTTGCTACTGCACGAAACATGCTGCAAAACACGCCAAACTGGTGAAAGTAATGCAAAAGTTCGTGCCACAAAGTTGTGTCGAAATTTTTCGCAACGATGCTCCCGATCCACACCATTGGACCCTAAACTCCTGTTTTGGTGCATTTCTTTCTGTTTGGGAGCATTCGGGACCATTTCGCTATTGCACGAAAACGCACCAAACTAGTGCAATTAATGCAAAAGTTCGTGCCATGATGTCTTGTTAGAATTTTTCACAAAGAACACTCCTGATCCATACCATTGAACCCTAATCTCATGTTTTGGTGCGTTTCTTTCCATTTGGGTGCATTTGGAACAGTTTCGCTATTACACGAAAACGCACCAAACTAGTGCAATTAATCTAATAGTCCGTGCACGAAGTCGTGTTATAATTTTTCACAACAAACGCTCACAATCCACACCATTGGACCCTAAACTCATGTTTTGGTGTGTTTATTTCCGTTTGGGAGCATTTTGGACCATTTCGCTATTGCACGAAAACGCACCAAACTGGTGCAATTAATGCAAAAGTTCGTGCCGTGATGTCTTGTAAGAATTTTTCAAAACGAACGCTTCTGATCCATACCATTGGACCCTAATCTAATGTTTTGGTGCCTTCCTTTCCATTTGGGTGCATTTGGAATCATTTCGCTACTGCACGAAACTTGCTGCAAAAAGCGCCAAACTGGTGAAATTAATGCAAAAGTCCGTGCCACAAAGTCGTGTCGGAATTTTCGCAACGACGCTCCCTAAACATACCATTGCACCCTAATCTCATGTTTTGGTGCGTTTCTTTCTGTTTGGGGTGCATTTGTGACCGTTTTGCTACTGCACGAAACTTGGTGTAAAATGCGCCAGACTGGTGCAATTAATATAAAAGTTCGTGCCACGAAGTCGTGTCATAGTTTTTCGCAATGAACGCTCAAGATCCACACCACTGGACCCTAAACTCATGTTTTGGTGCGTTTCTTTCCATTTGGGTGCATTTGGAACCGTTTTGCTACTACACGAAACTTGCCGCAAAATGCGCCAAACTGGTGCAATTAATGCAAAAGTTCGTGCCACAAAGTCGTGTTAGGATTTTTCACAACAACACTCCCGATTCATACCATTGGACCCTAAACTCATGTTTAGTTGCGTTTCTTTCCGTTTGGGTGCATTTGGAACCGTTTTGCTACTACACGAAACTTGCCGCAAAATGCGCCAAACTGGTGCAATTAATGCAAAAGTTCATGCCACGAAGTCATGTCAGAATTTTTCACAGCGTCGCTCCCGATCCACACCATTGGACCTAAACTCATGTTTTTGTGCGTTTCTTTTTGTTTGGGTGCATTTGTGACCGTTTCGCTACTACACGAAACTTGGTGTAAAACGCACCAGACTGGTGCAATTAATGCAATAGTTCATGCCACGATGTCTTGTTAGAATTTTTCAAAACAAACACTCCCGATCCATACAATTGGACCCTAATCTCATGTTTTGGTGCGTTTCTTTCTATTTGGGTGCATTTGAGACGGTTTCGCTACTGCACGAAACTTGGTGCATAACGCGCTAGACTGGTGCAATTAATGTAATAGTTCGTTCCACAAAGTCGTGTTATAATTTTTCGCAACGAACGCTCACAATCCACACCATTGGACCCTAAACTCATGTTTTTGTGTGTTTCTTTCCATTTGGGAGCATTTGGGACCATTTCGCTATTGCACGAAAATGTGCCAAACTGGTGCAATTAATGCAAAAGTTCATGCCATGATGTCTTGTTAGAATTTTTCACAACGAACGCTTCCGATCCATACCATTGGACCCTAATTTCATGTTTTGGTGCCTTCCTTTCCATTAGGGTGTATTTGGAACTGTTTCGCCACTGCACGAAACTTGCTGCAAAACACGCTAAACTGGTGCAATTAATGCAAATGTTTGTGCCATAAACTCGTGTTGGAATTTTTCGCAACGACTCTCCCGATCCACAACATTGGACCCTAAACTCATGTTTTGTTGCGTTTCTTTCCGTTCGGGTGCATTTGGGACCGTTTCGCTATTGCACAAAAACGCACCAAGCTGGTGCAATTAATGCAAAAGTTCGTGCCACGATGTCTTGTTAGAATTTTTCACAACGAACACTCCCGATCCATACCATTGGACCCTAATCTCATGTTTTGGTGCATTTCTTTCTGTTTGGGTGCATTTGGGACCGTTTCGCTACTTCACGAAACTTGGTGCATAACGCGCCAGACTGGTGCAATTAATGTAAAAGTTCTTACCACGAAGTCGTGTTATAATTTTTCACAACGAACACTCACGATCCATACCATAGGACCCTAAACTCATGTTTTGGTGTGTTTCTTTTTGTTTGGGTGCATTTGTGACCGTTTCTCTAATGAATGAAAACGCGCGAAACTGGTGCAATTAATGCAAAAGTTCGTGCCACGAAGTCAAGTCAGAATTTTTCGCAACAAATGCTCCTGATCCACACCATTGGACCCTAAACACATGTTTTGGTGCGTTTCTTTCCGTTTGGGTGCATTTGGAACCATTTTGCTACAACACAAAACTTGCCGCAAAACGTGCCAAATTGGTGCAATTAATGCAAAAGGTCGTGCCGTGATGTCCTGTTAGAATGAACAAAGAACGCTCTCGATCCATACCATTGGACTCTAATCTCATGTTTTGGTGCGTTTCTTTCCGTTTGGGTGCATTTGGGACTGTTTGCCTACTGCACGAAACTTGGTGCAAAACACGCCAGACTAGTGCAATTAATGTGAAAGTTCATGCCACGAAGTCGTGTCATAATTTTTTGCAACGAACGCTCACGATCCACACCATTGGACCCTAAACTCATGTTTTGGTGCATTTCTTTCCGTTTGGGTGCATTTGGGACCGTTTTGCTACTGCACGAAACTTGCTGCAAAACGCGCCAAACTGGTGAAATTAATGCAAAAGTTCATGCCATAAAGTCGGGTCGGAATTTTTCGCAACGTCACTCCTGATCCACACCATTGGACCGTAAACTCATGTTTTGGTGCATTTCTTTCCATTTGGGTGCATTTGGAACTGTTTTGCTACTACACGAAACTTGCAGCAAAACACGCCAAACTGGTGCAATTAATGCAAAATTTCATGTCACGAAGTCGTGTCGGAATTTTTCGCAACGACGCTCCCGATTCACACCATTGGACCCTAAACTAATGTTTTGGTGCGTTTCTTTCCGTTTGGGTGCATTTGGAACCATTTTGCTACTACACAAAACTTGCCGCAAAACGTGCCAAACTGGTGCAATTAATGCAAAAGGTCATGCCGTGATGTCCTGTTAGAATGAACAAAGAACGCTCTCGATACATAGAATTGGACCCTAATCTCATGTTTTGGTGCGTTTCTTTCCGCTTGGGTGCATTTGGGACTGTTTCGCTACTGCATGAAACTTGGTGCAAAACACGCCAGACTAGTGCAATTAATGTGAAAGTTCATGCCACGAAGTCGTGTCATAATTTTTTGCAACGAACGCTCACGATCCACACCATTGGACCCTAAACTCATGTTTTGGTGCGTTTCTTTCCGTTTGTGAGCATTTGGGACCATTTCGCTATTGCACGAAAAAGCGCCAAACTTGTGCAATTAATGTAAAAGTTCGTGCCACGAAGTCGTGTCGGAATTTTTCGCAACGTATGCTCCCGATCAACACCATTGGACCCTAAACTCATGTTTTCGTGTGTTTCTTTCAGGTAAGTTGCATTTGGGACCGTTTCGCTACTGCACGAAACATGGTGCATAACGCGCCAGACTCGTGCAATTAATGTAAAAGTTCGTGCCACGAAGTCGTGTCATAATTTTTTGCAACGAACGATCACGATCCATACCATAGGACCCAAAACACATGTTTTGGTGTGTTGCTTTTTGTTTGGGTGCATTTGTGTCCGTTTCTCTAATGAATGAAAATGCGCGAAACTAGTGCAATTAATGCAAAAGTTCGTGCCACGAAGTCAAGTCAGAATTTTTCGCAACAAACACTCCTGATCCACACCATTGGACCCTAAACACATGTTTTGGTGCGTTTCTTTCTGGTTGGGTGCATTTGTAACCGTTTTGCTACTGCACGAAACATGCTGCAAAATGCGCCAAATTGGTGAAAGTAATGCAAAAGTTCGTGCCACAAAGTTGTGTCGGAATTTTTCGCAATGATGCTCCCGATCCACACCATTGGACCCTAAACTCATGTTTTGGTGTGTTTCTTTTCGTTTGGGTGCATTTGGGACCGTTTCCCTACAGCACGAAACTTGCTGCAAAACACGCCAAACTGGTGAAAGTAATGCAAAAGTTCGTGCCACAAAGTCGTGTCAGAGTTTTTCACAACAACACTCCCGATTCATACCATTGGACCCTAAACTCATGTTTTGGTGCGTTTCTTTCCATTTGGGTGCATTTGGAACCGTTTTGCTACTACACGAAACTTGCCGCAAAACATGCCAAACTGGTGCAATTAATGAAAAAGTTCGTGCCACGAAGTCGTGTCAGAATTTTTCGCAACGACACTCCTGATCCACACCAATGGACCCTAAACTCATGTTTTGGTGCATTTCTTTCCATTTGGGTGCATTTGGGACTGTTTCACTATTACACGAAAACACGAGAAACTAGTGCAATTAATGCAAAACTTCGTGCCGTGATGTCTTGTTAGAATTTTTCACAAAGAACACTCCCGATCCACACCATTGCACCCTAAACTCATATTTTGGTGCGTTTCTTTCCGGTAGGGTGCATTTGGGACCGTTTCGCTACTGCACGAAACTTGGTGCATAACGCGCCAGACTAGTGCAATTAATGTAAAAGTTCGTGCCACAAAGACGTGTCATAATTTTTCGAAACGAACGCTCACGATCCAGACCATAGGATCCTAAACTCATGTTTTGGTGTGTTTCTTTTTGTTTGGGTGCATTTGTGACTGTTTCGCTAATGAACGAAAACGCGCCAAACTAGTGCAATTAATGCAAAAGTTCGTGCCACGAAGTCGTGTCGGAATTTTTCGCAACGTATGCTCCCGATCCACACCATTGGACCCTAAACACATGTTTTGGTGCGTTTCTTTCCGGTAGGGTGCATTTGGGACCGTTTCGCTACTGCACGAAACTTGGTGCATAACGCGCCAGACTAGTGCAATTAATGTAAAAGTTCGTGCCACGAAGTCGTGTCGTATTTTTTCGCAACGAACGCTCACGATCCACACCATTAGACCCTAAACTCATGTTTTGTTGCATTTCTTTCCGTTTGGGTGCATTTGGGACCGTTTCGCTATTGTACGAAAATGCGCCAAACTTGTGCAATTAATGTAAAAGTTCATGCCACGAAGTCAAGTCAGATTTTTTTCATAACAAATGGTCCTGATCCACACCATTGAACCCTAAACACATGTTTTGGTGCGTTTCTTTCTGTTTGGGTGCATTTGGAACCGTTTTGCTACTGCACGAAACTTGCTGCAAAACGCGCCAAACTGGTGAAATTAATGCAAAAGTTCGTGCCATAAAGTCATGTCGGAATTTTTCGCAACGACACTCCTGATCCACACCATTGGACCGTAAACTCATGTTTTGGTGCATTTCTTTCCGTTTGGGTGCATTTGGAACCGTTTTGCTACTACACGAAACTTGCCGCAAAACACGCCAAACTGGTGCAATTAATGCAAAATTTCGTGTCACGAAGTCGTGTCGGATTTTTTCGCAACGACGCTCCCGATTAACACCATTGGACCCTAAACTAATGTTTTGGTGCGTTTCTTTCCGTTTGGGTGCATTTGGAACCATTTTGCTACTACACAAAACTTGCCGCAAAACGTGCCAAATTGGTGCAATTAATGCAAAAGGTCGTGCCGTGATGTCCTGTTAGAATGAACAAAGAACGCTCTCGATCCATACCATTGGACCCTAATCTCATGTTTTGGTGCGTTTCTTTCTGTTTGGGTGCATTTGGGACTGTTTCCCTACTGCACGAAACTTGGTGCAAAACACGCCAGACTAGTGCAATTAATGTGAAAGTTCATGCCACGAAGTCGTGTCATAATTTTTTGCAACGAATGCTCACGATGCACACCATTGGACCCTAAACTCATGTTTTGGTGCATTTCTTTCCGTTTGGGTGCATTTGGGACCGTTTTGCTACTGCACGAAACTTGCTGCAAAACGCGCCAAACTGGTGAAATTAATGCAAAAGTTCATGCCATAAAGTCGTGTCGGAATTTTTCGCAACGACACTCCTGATCCACACCATTGGACCGTAAACTCATGTTTTGGTGCATTCTTTCCATTTGGTTGCATTTGGAACCGTTTTGCTGCTACACAAAACTTGCAGCAAAACACGCCAAACTGGTGCAATTAATGCAAAATTTCATGTCACGAAGTCGTATCGGAATTTTTTGCAACGACGCTTCCGATTCACACCATTGGACCCTAAACTAATGTTTTAGTGCGTTTCTTTCCATTTGGGTGCATTTGGAACCATTTTGCAACTACACAAAACTTGCCGCAAAACGTGCCAAACTGGTGCAATTAATGCAAAAGGTCATGCCGTGATGTCCTGTTAGAATGAACAAAGAACGCTCTCGATCCATACAATTGGACCCTAATCTCATGTTTTGGTGCGTTTCTTTCCGTTTGGGTGCATTTGGGACTGTTTCGCTACTGCATGAAACTTGGTGCAAAACACGCCAGACTAGTGCAATTAATGTGAAAGTTCAAGCCACGAAGTCGTGTCATAATTTTTCGCAACGAACGCTCACGATCCACACCATTGGACCCTAAACTCGTGTTTTGGTGCGTTTCTTTCCGTTTGTGAGCAATTGGGACCATTTCGCTATTGCACGAAAACGCGCCAAACTTGTGCAATTAATGTAATAGTTCGTGCCACAAAGTCGTGTCGGAATTTTTCGCAACGTATGCTCCCGATCAACACCATTGGACCCTAAACTCATGTTTTCGTGTGTTTCTTTCAGGTAAGGTGCATTTGGGACCGTTTCGCTACTGCACGAAACATGGTGCATAACGCGCCAGACTCGTGCAATTAATGTAAAAGTTCGTGCCACGAAGTCGTGTCATAATTTTTTGCAACGAACGATCACGATCCATACCATAGGACCCAAAACACATGTTTTGGTGTGTTGCTTTTTGTTTGGGTGCATTTGTGTCCGTTTCTCTAATGAATGACAACGCGCGAAACTAGTGCAATTAATGCAAAAGTTCGTGCCACGAAGTCAAGTCAGAATTTTTCGCAACACACTCCTGATCCACACCATTGGACCCTAAACACATGTTTTGGTGCGTTTCTTTGTGGTTGGGTGCATTTGTAACCGTTTTGCTACTGCACGAAACATGCTGCAAAATGCGCCAAACTGGTGAAAGTAATGCAAAAGTTCGTGCCACAAAGTTGTGTCGGAATTTTTCGCAATGACGCTCCCGATCCACACCATTGGACCCTAAACTCATGTTTTGGTGTGTTTCTTTTCGTTTGGGTGCATTTGGGACCGTTTCCCTACAGCACGAAACTTGCTGCAAAACACGCCAAACTGGTGAAAGTAATGCAAAAGTTCGTGCCACAAAGTCGTGTCAGAGTTTTTCACAACAACACTCCCGATTCATACCATTGGACCCTAAACTCATGTTTTGGTGCGTTTCTTTCCATTTGGGTGCATTTGGAACCGTTTTGCTACTACACGAAACTTGCCGCAAAACATGCCAAACTGGTGCAATTAATGAAAAAGTTCGTGCCACGAAGTCGTGTCAGAATTTTTCGCAACGACACTCCTGATCCACACCAATGGACCCTAAACTCATGTTTTGGTGCATTTCTTTCCATTTGGGTGCATTTGGGACTGTTTCACTATTACACGAAAACACGAGAAACTAGTGCAATTAATGCAAAACTTCGTGCCGTGATGTCTTGTTAGAATTTTTCACAAAGAACACTCCCGATCCACACCATTGCACCCTAAACTCATATTTTGGTGCGTTTCTTTCCGGTAGGGTGCATTTGGGACCGTTTCGCTACTGCACGAAACTTGCTGCATAACGCGCCAGACTAGTGCAATTAATGTAAAAGTTCGTGCCACAAAGACGTGTCATAATTTTTCGAAACGAACGCTCACGATCCAGACCATAGGATCCTAAACTCATGTTTTGGTGTGTTTCTTTTTGTTTGGGTGCATTTGTGACTGTTTCGCTAATGAACGAAAACGCGCCAAACTAGTGCAATTAATGCAAAAGTTCGTGCCACGAAGTCGTGTCGGAATTTTTCGCAACGTATGCTCCCGATCCACACCATTGGACCCTAAACACATGTTTTGGTGCGTTTCTTTCCGGTAGGGTGCATTTGGGACCGTTTCGCTACTGCACGAAACTTGGTGCATAACGCGCCAGACTAGTGCAATTAATGTAAAAGTTCGTGCCACGAAGTCGTGTCATAATTTTTCGCAACGAACGCTCACGATCCACACCATTGGACCCTAATCTCATGTTTTGTTGCATTTCTTTCTGTTTGGGTGCATTTGGGACCGTTTCGCTATTGTACGAAAATGTGCCAAACTTGTGCAATTAATGTAAAAGTTCATGCCACGAAGTCAAGTCAGATTTTTTTCATAACAAATGGTCCTGATCCACACCATTGAACCCTAAACACATGTTTTGGTGCGTTTCTTTCTGTTTGGGTGCATTTGGAACCGTTTTGCTACTGCACGAAACTTGCTGCAAAACGCGCCAAACTGGTGAAATTAATGCAAAAGTTCGTGCCATAAAGTCATGTCGGAATTTTTCGCAACGACACTCCTGATCCACACCATTGGACCGTAAACTCATGTTTTGGTGCATTTCTTTCCGTTTGGGTGCATTTGGAACCGTTTTGCTACTACACGAAACTTGCCGCAAAACACGCCAAACTGGTGCAATTAATGCAAAATTTCGTGTCACGAAGTCGTGTCGGATTTTTTCGCAACGACGCTCCCGATTAACACCATTGGACCCTAAACTAATGTTTTGGTGCGTTTCTTTCCGTTTGGGTGCATTTGGAACCATTTTGCTACTACACAAAACTTGCCGCAAAACGTGCCAAATTGGTGCAATTAATGCAAAAGGTCGTGCCGTGATGTCCTGTTAGAATGAACAAAGAACGCTCTCGATCCATACCATTGGACCCTAATCTCATGTTTTGGTGCGTTTCTTTCTGTTTGGGTGCATTTGGGACTGTTTCCCTACTGCACGAAACTTGGTGCAAAACACGCCAGACTAGTGCAATTAATGTGAAAGTTCATGCCACGAAGTCGTGTCATAATTTTTTGCAACGAATGCTCACGATCCACACCATTGGACCCTAAACTCATGTTTTGGTGCATTTCTTTCCGTTTGGGTGCATTTGGGACCGTTTTGCTACTGCACGAAACTTGCTGCAAAACGCGCCAAACTGGTGAAATTAATGCAAAAGTTCATGCCATAAAGTCGTGTCGGAATTTTTCGCAACGACACTCCTGATCCACACCATTGGACCGTAAACTCATGTTTTGGTGCATTCTTTCCATTTGGTTGCATTTGGAACCGTTTTGCTGCTACACAAAACTTGCAGCAAAACACGCCAAACTGGTGCAATTAATGCAAAATTTCATGTCACGAAGTCGTATCGGAATTTTTTGCAACGACGCTTCCGATTCACACCATTGGACCCTAAACTAATGTTTTAGTGCGTTTCTTTCCATTTGGGTGCATTTGGAACCATTTTGCAACTACACAAAACTTGCCGCAAAACGTGCCAAACTGGTGCAATTAATGCAAAAGGTCATGCCGTGATGTCCTGTTAGAATGAACAAAGAACGCTCTCGATCCATACAATTGGACCCTAATCTCATGTTTTGGTGCGTTTCTTTCCGTTTGGGTGCATTTGGGACTGTTTCGCTACTGCATGAAACTTGGTGCAAAACACGCCAGACTAGTGCAATTAATGTGAAAGTTCAAGCCACGAAGTCGTGTCATAATTTTTCGCAACGAACGCTCACGATCCACACCATTGGACCCTAAACTCGTGTTTTGGTGCGTTTCTTTCCGTTTGTGAGCAATTGGGACCATTTCGCTATTGCACGAAAACGCGCCAAACTTGTGCAATTAATGTAATAGTTCGTGCCACAAAGTCGTGTCGGAATTTTTCGCAACGTATGCTCCCGATCAACACCATTGGACCCTAAACTCATGTTTTCGTGTGTTTCTTTCAGGTAAGGTGCATTTGGGACCGTTTCGCTACTGCACGAAACATGGTGCATAACGCGCCAGACTCGTGCAATTAATGTAAAAGTTCGTGCCACGAAGTCGTGTCATAATTTTTTGCAACGAACGATCACGATCCATACCATAGGACCCAAAACACATGTTTTGGTGTGTTGCTTTTTGTTTGGGTGCATTTGTGTCCGTTTCTCTAATGAATGACAACGCGCGAAACTAGTGCAATTAATGCAAAAGTTCGTGCCACGAAGTCAAGTCAGAATTTTTCGCAACACACTCCTGATCCACACCATTGGACCCTAAACACATGTTTTGGTGCGTTTCTTTGTGGTTGGGTGCATTTGTAACCGTTTTGCTACTGCACGAAACATGCTGCAAAATGCGCCAAACTGGTGAAAGTAATGCAAAAGTTCGTGCCACAAAGTTGTGTCAGAATTTTTCGCAATGACGCTCCCGATCCACACCATTGGACCCTAAACTCATGTTTTGGTGTGTTTCTTTTCGTTTGGGTGCATTTGGGACCGTTTCCCTACAGCACGAAACTTGCTGCAAAACACGCCAAACTGGTGAAAGTAATGCAAAAGTTCGTGCCACAAAGTCGTGTCAGAATTTTTCACAACAACACTCCCGATTCATACCATTGGACCCTAAACTCATGTTTTGGTGCGTTTCTTTCCGTTTGGGTGCATTTGGAACCGTTTTGCTACTACACGAAACTTGCCGCAAAACATGCCAAACTGGTGCAATTAATGGAAAAGTTCGTGCCACGAAGTCGTGTCGGAATTTTTCGCAACGACGCTCCCGATCCACACCAATGGACCCTAAACTCATGTTTTGGTGCATTTCATTCCGTTTGGGTGCATTTGGGACCGTTTCACTATTACACGAAAACACGACAAACTAGTGCAATTAATGCAAAACTTCGTGCTGTGATGTCTTGTTAGAATTTTTCACAAAGAACACTCCCGATCCACACCATTGCACCCTAAACTCATATTTTGGTGCGTTTCTTTCCAGTAGGGTGCATTTGGGACCGTTTCGCTACTGCACGAAACTTGCTGCATAACGCGCCAGACTAGTGCAATTAATGTAAAAGTTCGTGCCACGAAGTCGTGTCGTAATTTTTCGCAACGAACGCTCACGATCCACACCATTGGACCCTAAACTCATGTTTTGTTGCATTTCTTTCCGTTTGGGTGCATTTGGGACCATTTCGCTATTGTACGAAAATGTGCCAAACTTGTGCAATTAATGCAAAAGTTCATGCCACGAAGGCAAGTCAGATTTTTTTCGTAACAAATGGTCCTGATCCACACCGTTGAACCCTAAACACATGTTTTGGTGCGTTTCTTTCTGTTTGGGTGCATTTGGAACCGTTTTGCTACTGCACGAAACTTGCTGCAAAACGCGCCAAACTGGTGAAATTAATGCAAAAGTTCGTGCCACAAAGTCGTGTCGGAATTTTTCGCAACGACACAACTGATCCACACCATTGGACCGTAAACTCATGTTTTGGTGCATTTCTTTCCGTTTGGGTGCATTTGGAACCGTTTTGCTACTACACGAAACTTGCCGCAAAACACGCCAAACTGGTGCAATTAATGCAAAATTTCGTGTCACGAAGTCGTGTCAGAATTTTTCGCAACGACGCTCCCGATTAACACCATTGGACCCTAAACTAATGTTTTGGTGAGTTTCTTTCCGTTTGGGTGCATTTGGAACCATTTTGCTACTACACAAAACTTGCCGCAAAACGTGCCAAATTGGTGCAATTAATGCAAAAGGTCGTGCCGTGATGTCCTGTTAGAATGAACAAAGAACGCTCTCGATCCATACCATTGGACCCTAATCTCATGTTTTGGTGCGTTTCTTTCCGTTTGGGTGCATTTGGGACTGTTTCCCTACTGCACGAAACTTGGTGCAAAACACGCCAGACTAGTGCAATTAATGTGAAAGTTCATGCCACGAAGTCGTGTCATAATTTTTTGCAACGAACGCTCACGATCCACACCATTGGACCCTAAACTCATGTTTTGGTGCATTTCTTTCTGTTTGGGTGCATTTGGGACAATTTTGCTACTGCACGAAACTTGCTGCAAAACACGCCAGACTAGTGCAATTAATGTGAAAGTTCAAGCCACGAAGTCGTGTCATAATTTTTCACAACGAACGCTCACGATCCACACCATTGGACCCTAAACTCGTGTTTTGGTGCGTTTCTTTCCGTTTGTGAGCATTTGGTACCATTTCGCTATTGCACGAAAACGCGCCAAACTTGTGCAATTAATGTAATAGTTCGTGCCACGAAGTCGTGTCGGAATTTTTCGCAACGTATGCTCCCGATCAACACCATTGGACCCTAAACTTATGTTTTCGTGTGTTTCTTTCAGGTAAGGTGCATTTGGGACCGTTTCGCTACTGCACGAAACATGGTGCATAACGCGCCAGACTCGTGCAATTAATGTAAAAGTTCGTGCCACGAAGTCGTGTCATAATTTTTCACAACGAACGATCACGATCCATACCATAGGACCCAAAACACATGTTTTGGTGTGTTGCTTTTTGTTTGGGTGCATTTGTGTCCGTTTCTCTAATGAATGAAAACGCGCGAAACTAGTGCAATTAATGCAAAAGTTCGTGCCACGAAGTCAAGTCAGAATTTTTCGCAACACACTCCTGATCCACACCATTGGACCCTAAACACATGTTTTGGTGCGTTTCTTTGTGGTTGGGTGCATTTGTAACCGTTTTGCTACTGCACGAAACATGCTGCAAAATGCGCCAAACTGGTGAAAGTAATGCAAAAGTTCGTGCCACAAAGTTGTGTCGGAATTTTTCGCAATGACGCTCCCGATCCACACCATTGGACCCTAAACTCATGTTTTGGTGTGTTTCTTTTCGTTTGGGTGCATTTGGGACCGTTTCCCTACAGCACGAAACTTGCTGCAAAACACGCCAAACTGGTGAAAGTAATGCAAAAGTTCGTGCCACAAAGTCGTGTCAGAATTTTTCACAACAACACTCCCGATTCATACCATTGGACCCTAAACTCATGTTTTGGTGCGTTTCTTTCCGTTTGGGTGCATTTGGAATCGTTTTGCTACTACACGAAACTTGCCGCAAAACATGCCAAACTGGTGCAATTAATGGAAAAGTTCGTGCCACGAAGTCGTGTCGGAATTTTTCACAACGACGCTCCCGATCCACACCAATGGACCCTAAACTCATGTTTTGGTGCATTTCATTCCGTTTGGGTGCATTTGGGACCGTTTCACTATTACACGAAAACACGACAAACTAGTGCAATTAATGCAAAACTTCGTGCTGTGATGTCTTGTTAGAATTTTTCACAAAGAACACTCCCGATCCACACCATTGCACCCTAAACTCATATTTTGGTGCGTTTCTTTCCAGTAGGGTGCATTTGGGACCGTTTCGCTACTGCACGAAACTTGCTGCATAACGCGCCAGACTAGTACAATTAATGTAAAAGTTCGTGCCACGAAGTCGTGTCGTAATTTTTCGCAACGAACGCTCACGATCCACACCATTGGACCCTAAACTCATGTTTTGTTGCATTTCTTTCCGTTTGGGTGCATTTGGGACCGTTTCGCTATTGTACGAAAATGTGCCAAACTTGTGCAATTAATGCAAAAGTTCATGCCACGAAGGCAAGTCAGATTTTTTTCGTAACAAATGGTCCTGATCCACACCGTTGAACCCTAAACACATGTTTTGG
Source organism: Panicum virgatum (assembly GCF_016808335.1). Lineage (NCBI taxonomy): Eukaryota > Viridiplantae > Streptophyta > Magnoliopsida > Poales > Poaceae > Panicum > Panicum virgatum. Next base: position 27,160 of record NW_024376518.1, read on the forward strand.
TGCGTTTCTTTCTGTTTGGGTGCATTTGGAACCGTTTTGCTACTGCACGAAACTTGCTGCAAAACGCGCCAAACTGGTGAAATTAATGCAAAAGTTCGTGCCACAAAGTCGTGTCGGAATTTTTCGCAACGACACAACTGATCCACACCATTGGACCGTAAACTCATGTTTTGGTGCATTTCTTTCCGTTTGGGTGCATTTGGAACCGTTTTGCTACTACACGAAACTTGCCGCAAAACACGCCAAACTGGTGCAATTAATGCAAAATTTCGTGTCACGAAGTCGTGTCGGAATTTTTCGCAACGACGCTCCCGATTAACACCATTGGACCCTAAACTAATGTTTTGGTGAGTTTCTTTCCGTTTGGGTGCATTTGGAACCATTTTGCTACTACACAAAACTTGCCGCAAAACGTGCCAAATTGGTGCAATTAATGCAAAAGGTCGTGCCGTGATGTCCTGTTAGAATGAACAAAGAACGCTCTCGATCCATACCATTGGACCCTAATCTCATGTTTTGGTGCGTTTCTTTCCGTTTGGGTGCATTTGGGACTGTTTCCCTACTGCACGAAACTTGGTGCAAAACACGCCAGACTAGTGCAATTAATGTGAAAGTTCATGCCACGAAGTCGTGTCATAATTTTTTGCAACGAACGCTCACGATCCACACCATTGGACCCTAAACTCATGTTTTGGTGCATTTCTTTCTGTTTGGGTGCATTTGGGACCATTTTGCTACTGCACGAAACTTGCTGCAAAACGCGCCAAACTGGTGAAATTAATGCAAAAGTTCATGCCATAAAGTCGTGTCGGAATTTTTCGCAACGACACTCCTGATCCACACCATTGGACCGTAAACTCATGTTTTGATGCATTTCTTTCCATTTGGGTGCATTTGGAACCGTTTTGCTACTACACAAAACTTGCAGCAAAACACGCCAAACTGGTGCAATTAATGCAAAATTTCATGTCACGAAGTCGTGTCGGAATTTTTCGCAACGACGCTTCCGATTCACACCATTGGACCCTAAACTAATGTTTTGGTGCGTTTCTTTCCATTTGGGTGCATTTGGAGCCATTTTGCAACTACACAAAACTTGCCACAAAACGTGCCAAACTGGTGCAATTAATGCAAAAGGTCATGCCGTGATGTCCTGTAAGAATGAACAAAGAACGCTCTCGATCCATACAATTGGACCCTAATCTCATGTTTTGGTGCGTTTCTTTCCGTTTGGTTGCATTTGGGACTGTTTCGCTACTGCATGAAACTTGGTGCAAAACACGCCAGACTAGTGCAATTAATGTGAAAGTTCATGCCACGAAGTCGTGTCATAATTTTTCGCAACGAACGCTCGCGATCCACACCATTGGACCCTAAACTCATGTTTTGGTGCGTTTCTTTCCGTTTGTGAGCATTTGGGACCATTTCGCTATTGCACGAAAACGCGCCAAACTTGTGCAATTAATGTAAAAGTTCGTGCCACGAAGTCATGTCGGAATTTTTCGCAACGTATGCTCCCGATCAACACCATTGGACCCTAAACTCATGTTTTCGTGTGTTTCTTTCAGGTAAGGTGCATTTGGGACCGTTTCGCTACTGCACGAAACATGGTGCATAACGCGCCAGACTCGTGCAATTAATGTAAAAGTTCGTGCCACGAAGTCGTGTCATAATTTTTCGCAACGAACGATCACGATCCATACCATAGGACCCAAAACACATGTTTTGGTGTGTTGCTTTTTGTTTGGGTGCATTTGTGTCCGTTTCTCTAATGAATGAAAATGCGCGAAACTAGTGCAATTAATGCAAAAGTTCGTGCCACGAAGTCAAGTCAGAATTTTTCGCAACACACTCCTGATCCACACCATTGGACCCTAAACACATGTTTTGGTGCGTTTCTTTGTGGTTGGGTGCATTTGTAACCGTTTTGCTACTGCACGAAACATGCTGCAAAATGCGCCAAACTGGTGAAAGTAATGCAAAAGTTCGTGCCACAAAGTTGTGTCGGAATTTTTCGCAATGACGCTCCCGATCCACACCATTGGACCCTAAACTCATGTTTTGGTGTGTTTCTTTTCGTTTGGGTGCATTTGGGACCGTTTCCCTACAGCACGAAACTTGCTGCAAAACACGCCAAACTGGTGAAAGTAATGCAAAAGTTCGTGCCACAAAGTCGTGTCAGAGTTTTTCACAACAACACTCCCGATTCATACCATTGGACCCTAAACTCATGTTTTGGTGCGTTTCTTTCCATTTGGGTGCATTTGGAACCGTTTTGCTACTACACGAAACTTGCCGCAAAACATGCCAAACTGGTGCAATTAATGAAAAAGTTCGTGCCACGAAGTCGTGTCAGAATTTTTCGCAACGACACTCCTGATCCACACCAATGGACCCTAAACTCATGTTTTGGTGCATTTCTTTCCATTTGGGTGCATTTGGGACTGTTTCACTATTACACGAAAACACGAGAAACTAGTGCAATTAATGCAAAACTTCGTGCCGTGATGTCTTGTTAGAATTTTTCACAAAGAACACTCCCGATCCACACCATTGCACCCTAAACTCATATTTTGGTGCGTTTCTTTCCGGTAGGGTGCATTTGGGACCGTTTCGCTACTGCACGAAACTTGCTGCATAACGCGCCAGACTAGTGCAATTAATGTAAAAGTTCGTGCCACAAAGACGTGTCATAATTTTTCGAAACGAACGCTCACGATCCAGACCATAGGATCCTAAACTCATGTTTTGGTGTGTTTCTTTTTGTTTGGGTGCATTTGTGACTGTTTCGCTAATGAACGAAAACGCGCCAAACTAGTGCAATTAATGCAAAAGTTCGTGCCACGAAGTCGTGTCGGAATTTTTCGCAACGTATGCTCCCGATCCACACCATTGGACCCTAAACACATGTTTTGGTGCGTTTCTTTCCGGTAGGGTGCATTTGGGACCGTTTCGCTACTGCACGAAACTTGGTGCATAACGCGCCAGACTAGTGCAATTAATGTAAAAGTTCGTGCCACGAAGTCGTGTCATAATTTTTCGCAACGAACGCTCACGATCCACACCATTGGACCCTAATCTCATGTTTTGTTGCATTTCTTTCTGTTTGGGTGCATTTGGGACCGTTTCGCTATTGTACGAAAATGTGCCAAACTTGTGCAATTAATGTAAAAGTTCATGCCACGAAGTCAAGTCAGATTTTTTTCATAACAAATGGTCCTGATCCACACCATTGAACCCTAAACACATGTTTTGGTGCGTTTCTTTCTGTTTGGGTGCATTTGGAACCGTTTTGCTACTGCACGAAACTTGCTGCAAAACGCGCCAAACTGGTGAAATTAATGCAAAAGTTCGTGCCATAAAGTCATGTCGGAATTTTTCGCAACGACACTCCTGATCCACACCATTGGACCGTAAACTCATGTTTTGGTGCATTTCTTTCCGTTTGGGTGCATTTGGAACCGTTTTGCTACTACACGAAACTTGCCGCAAAACACGCCAAACTGGTGCAATTAATGCAAAATTTCGTGTCACGAAGTCGTGTCGGATTTTTTCGCAACGACGCTCCCGATTAACACCATTGGACCCTAAACTAATGTTTTGGTGCGTTTCTTTCCGTTTGGGTGCATTTGGAACCATTTTGCTACTACACAAAACTTGCCGCAAAACGTGCCAAATTGGTGCAATTAATGCAAAAGGTCGTGCCGTGATGTCCTGTTAGAATGAACAAAGAACGCTCTCGATCCATACCATTGGACCCTAATCTCATGTTTTGGTGCGTTTCTTTCTGTTTGGGTGCATTTGGGACTGTTTCCCTACTGCACGAAACTTGGTGCAAAACACGCCAGACAAGTGCAATTAATGTGAAAGTTCATGCCACGAAGTCGTGTCATAATTTTTTGCAACGAATGCTCACGATCCACACCATTGGACCCTAAACTCATGTTTTGGTGCATTTCTTTCCGTTTGGGTGCATTTGGGACCGTTTTGCTACTGCACGAAACTTGCTGCAAAACGCGCCAAACTGGTGAAATTAATGCAAAAGTTCATGCCATAAAGTCGTGTCGGAATTTTTCGCAACGACACTCCTGATCCACACCATTGGACCGTAAACTCATGTTTTGGTGCATTCTTTCCATTTGGTTGCATTTGGAACCGTTTTGCTGCTACACAAAACTTGCAGCAAAACACGCCAAACTGGTGCAATTAATGCAAAATTTCATGTCACGAAGTCGTATCGGAATTTTTTGCAACGACGCTTCCGATTCACACCATTGGACCCTAAACTAATGTTTTAGTGCGTTTCTTTCCATTTGGGTGCATTTGGAACCATTTTGCAACTACACAAAACTTGCCGCAAAACGTGCCAAACTGGTGCAATTAATGCAAAAGGTCATGCCGTGATGTCCTGTTAGAATGAACAAAGAACGCTCTCGATCCATACAATTGGACCCTAATCTCATGTTTTGGTGCGTTTCTTTCCGTTTGGGTGCATTTGGGACTGTTTCGCTACTGCATGAAACTTGGTGCAAAACACGCCAGACTAGTGCAATTAATGTGAAAGTTCAAGCCACGAAGTCGTGTCATAATTTTTCGCAACGAACGCTCACGATCCACACCATTGGACCCTAAACTCGTGTTTTGGTGCGTTTCTTTCCGTTTGTGAGCAATTGGGACCATTTCGCTATTGCACGAAAACGCGCCAAACTTGTGCAATTAATGTAATAGTTCGTGCCACAAAGTCGTGTCGGAATTTTTCGCAACGTATGCTCCCGATCAACACCATTGGACCCTAAACTCATGTTTTCGTGTGTTTCTTTCAGGTAAGGTGCATTTGGGACCGTTTCGCTACTGCACGAAACATGGTGCATAACGCGCCAGACTCGTGCAATTAATGTAAAAGTTCGTGCCACGAAGTCGTGTCATAATTTTTTGCAACGAACGATCACGATCCATACCATAGGACCCAAAACACATGTTTTGGTGTGTTGCTTTTTGTTTGGGTGCATTTGTGTCCGTTTCTCTAATGAATGACAACGCGCGAAACTAGTGCAATTAATGCAAAAGTTCGTGCCACGAAGTCAAGTCAGAATTTTTCGCAACACACTCCTGATCCACACCATTGGACCCTAAACACATGTTTTGGTGCGTTTCTTTGTGGTTGGCTGCATTTGTAACCGTTTTGCTACTGCACGAAACATGCTGCAAAATGCGCCAAACTGGTGAAAGTAATGCAAAAGTTCGTGCCACAAAGTTGTGTCGGAATTTTTCGCAATGACGCTCCCGATCCACACCATTGGACCCTAAACTCATGTTTTGGTGTGTTTCTTTTCGTTTGGGTGCATTTGGGACCGTTTCCCTACAGCACGAAACTTGCTGCAAAACACGCCAAACTGGTGAAAGTAATGCAAAAGTTCGTGCCACAAAGTCGTGTCAGAATTTTTCACAACAACACTCCCGATTCATACCATTGGACCCTAAACTCATGTTTTGGTGCGTTTCTTTCCGTTTGGGTGCATTTGGAACCGTTTTGCTACTACACGAAACTTGCCGCAAAACATGCCAAACTGGTGCAATTAATGGAAAAGTTCGTGCCACGAAGTCGTGTCGGAATTTTTCGCAACGACGCTCCCGATCCACACCAATGGACCCTAAACTCATGTTTTGGTGCATTTCATTCCGTTTGGGTGCATTTGGGACCGTTTCACTATTACACGAAAACACGACAAACTAGTGCAATTAATGCAAAACTTCGTGCTGTGATGTCTTGTTAGAATTTTTCACAAAGAACACTCCCGATCCACACCATTGCACCCTAAACTCATATTTTGGTGCGTTTCTTTCCAGTAGGGTGCATTTGGGACCGTTTCGCTACTGCACGAAACTTGCTGCATAACGCGCCAGACTAGTGCAATTAATGTAAAAGTTCGTGCCACGAAGTCGTGTCGTAATTTTTCGCAACGAACGCTCACGATCCACACCATTGGACCCTAAACTCATGTTTTGTTGCATTTCTTTCCGTTTGGGTGCATTTGGGACCATTTCGCTATTGTACGAAAATGTGCCAAACTTGTGCAATTAATGCAAAAGTTCATGCCACGAAGGCAAGTCAGATTTTTTCGTAACAAATGGTCCTGATCCACACCGTTGAACCCTAAACACATGTTTTGGTGCGTTTCTTTCTGTTTGGGTGCATTTGGAACCGTTTTGCTACTGCACGAAACTTGCTGCAAAACGCGCCAAACTGGTGAAATTAATGCAAAAGTTCGTGCCACAAAGTCGTGTCGGAATTTTTCGCAACGACACAACTGATCCACACCATTGGACCGTAAACTCATGTTTTGGTGCATTTCTTTCCGTTTGGGTGCATTTGGAACCGTTTTGCTACTACACGAAACTTGCCGCAAAACACGCCAAACTGGTGCAATTAATGCAAAATTTCGTGTCACGAAGTCGTGTCAGAATTTTTCGCAACGACGCTCCCGATTAACACCATTGGACCCTAAACTAATGTTTTGGTGAGTTTCTTTCCGTTTGGGTGCATTTGGAACCATTTTGCTACTACACAAAACTTGCCGCAAAACGTGCCAAATTGGTGCAATTAATGCAAAAGGTCGTGCCGTGATGTCCTGTTAGAATGAACAAAGAACGCTCTCGATCCATACCATTGGACCCTAATCTCATGTTTTGGTGCGTTTCTTTCCGTTTGGGTGCATTTGGGACTGTTTCCCTACTGCACGAAACTTGGTGCAAAACACGCCAGACTAGTGCAATTAATGTGAAAGTTCATGCCACGAAGTCGTGTCATAATTTTTTGCAACGAACGCTCATGATCCACACCATTGGACCCTAAACTCATGTTTTGGTGCATTTCTTTCTGTTTGGGTGCATTTGGGACAATTTTGCTACTGCACGAAACTTGCTGCAAAACACGCCAGACTAGTGCAATTAATGTGAAAGTTCAAGCCACGAAGTCGTGTCATAATTTTTCACAACGAACGCTCACGATCCACACCATTGGACCCTAAACTCGTGTTTTGGTGCGTTTCTTTCCGTTTGTGAGCATTTGGGACCATTTCGCTATTGCACGAAAACGCGCCAAACTTGTGCAATTAATGTAATAGTTCGTGCCACGAAGTCGTGTCGGAATTTTTCGCAACGTATGCTCCCGATCAACACCATTGGACCCTAAACTTATGTTTTCGTGTGTTTCTTTCAGGTAAGGTGCATTTGGGACCGTTTCGCTACTGCACGAAACATGGTGCATAACGCGCCAGACTCGTGCAATTAATGTAAAAGTTCGTGCCACGAAGTCGTGTCATAATTTTTCACAACGAACGATCACGATCCATACCATAGGACCCAAAACACATGTTTTGGTGTGTTGCTTTTTGTTTGGGTGCATTTGTGTCCGTTTCTCTAATGAATGAAAACGCGCGAAACTAGTGCAATTAATGCAAAAGTTCGTGCCACGAAGTCAAGTCAGAATTTTTCGCAACACACTCCTGATCCACACCATTGGACCCTAAACACATGTTTTGGTGCGTTTCTTTGTGGTTGGGTGCATTTGTAACCGTTTTGCTACTGCACGAAACATGCTGCAAAATGCGCCAAACTGGTGAAAGTAATGCAAAAGTTCGTGCCACAAAGTTGTGTCGGAATTTTTCGCAATGACGCTCCCGATCCACACCATTGGACCCTAAACTCATGTTTTGGTGTGTTTCTTTTCGTTTGGGTGCATTTGGGACCGTTTCCCTACAGCACGAAACTTGCTGCAAAACACGCCAAACTGGTGAAAGTAATGCAAAAGTTCGTGCCACAAAGTCGTGTCAGAATTTTTCACAACAACACTCCCGATTCATACCATTGGACCCTAAACTCATGTTTTGGTGCGTTTCTTTCCGTTTGGGTGCATTTGGAATCGTTTTGCTACTACACGAAACTTGCCGCAAAACATGCCAAACTGGTGCAATTAATGGAAAAGTTCGTGCCACGAAGTCGTGTCGGAATTTTTCACAACGACGCTCCCGATCCACACCAATGGACCCTAAACTCATGTTTTGGTGCATTTCATTCCGTTTGGGTGCATTTGGGACCGTTTCACTATTACACGAAAACACGACAAACTAGTGCAATTAATGCAAAACTTCGTGCTGTGATGTCTTGTTAGAATTTTTCACAAAGAACACTCCCGATCCACACCATTGCACCCTAAACTCATATTTTGGTGCGTTTCTTTCCAGTAGGGTGCATTTGGGACCGTTTCGCTACTGCACGAAACTTGCTGCATAACGCGCCAGACTAGTGCAATTAATGTAAAAGTTCGTGCCACGAAGTCGTGTCGTAATTTTTCGCAACGAACGCTCACGATCCACACCATTGGACCCTAAACTCATGTTTTGTTGCATTTCTTTCCGTTTGGGTGCATTTGGGACCGTTTCGCTATTGTACGAAAATGTGCCAAACTTGTGCAATTAATGCAAAAGTTCATGCCACGAAGGCAAGTCAGATTTTTTTCGTAACAAATGGTCCTGATCCACACCGTTGAACCCTAAACACATGTTTTGGTGCGTTTCTTTCTGTTTGGGTGCATTTGGAACCGTTTTGCTACTGCACGAAACTTGCTGCAAAACGCGCCAAACTGGTGAAATTAATGCAAAAGTTCGTGCCACAAAGTCGTGTCGGAATTTTTCGCAACGACACAACTGATCCACACCATTGGACCGTAAACTCATGTTTTGGTGCATTTCTTTCCGTTTGGGTGCATTTGGAACCGTTTTGCTACTACACGAAACTTGCCGCAAAACACGCCAAACTGGTGCAATTAATGCAAAATTTCGTGTCACGAAGTCGTGTCGGAATTTTTCGCAACGACGCTCCCGATTAACACCATTGGACCCTAAACTAATGTTTTGGTGAGTTTCTTTCCGTTTGGGTGCATTTGGAACCATTTTGCTACTACACAAAACTTGCCGCAAAACGTGCCAAATTGGTGCAATTAATGCAAAAGGTCGTGCCGTGATGTCCTGTTAGAATGAACAAAGAACGCTCTCGATCCATACCATTGGACCCTAATCTCATGTTTTGGTGCGTTTCTTTCCGTTTGGGTGCATTTGGGACTGTTTCCCTACTGCACGAAACTTGGTGCAAAACACGCCAGACTAGTGCAATTAATGTGAAAGTTCATGCCACGAAGTCGTGTCATAATTTTTTGCAACGAACGCTCACGATCCACACCATTGGACCCTAAACTCATGTTTTGGTGCATTTCTTTCTGTTTGGGTGCATTTGGGACCATTTTGCTACTGCACGAAACTTGCTGCAAAACGCGCCAAACTGGTGAAATTAATGCAAAAGTTCATGCCATAAAGTCGTGTCGGAATTTTTCGCAACGACACTCCTGATCCACACCATTGGACCGTAAACTCATGTTTTGATGCATTTCTTTCCATTTGGGTGCATTTGGAACCGTTTTGCTACTACACAAAACTTGCAGCAAAACACGCCAAACTGGTGCAATTAATGCAAAATTTCATGTCACGAAGTCGTGTCGGAATTTTTCGCAACGACGCTTCCGATTCACACCATTGGACCCTAAACTAATGTTTTGGTGCGTTTCTTTCCATTTGGGTGCATTTGGAAGCCATTTTGCAACTACACAAAACTTGCCGCAAAACGTGCCAAACTGGTGCAATTAATGCAAAAGGTCATGCCGTGATGTCCTGTAAGAATGAACAAAGAACGCTCTCGATCCATACAATTGGACCCTAATCTCATGTTTTGGTGCGTTTCTTTCCGTTTGGGTGCATTTGGGACTGTTTCGCTACTGCATGAAACTTGGTGCAAAACACGCCAGACTAGTGCAATTAATGTGAAAGTTCATGCCACGAAGTCGTGTCATAATTTTTCGCAACGAACGCTCACGATCCACACCATTGGACCCTAAACTCATGTTTTGGTGCGTTTCTTTCCGTTTGTGAGCATTTGGGACCATTTCGCTATTGCACGAAAACGCGCCAAACTTGTGCAATTAATGTAAAAGTTCGTGCCACGAAGTCGTGTCGGAATTTTTCGCAACGTATGCTCCCGATCAACACCATTGGACCCTAAACTCATGTTTTCGTGTGTTTCTTTTCAGGTAAGGTGCATTTGGGACCGTTTCGCTACTGCACGAAACATGGTGCATAACGCGCCAGACTCGTGCAATTAATGTAAAAGTTCGTGCCACGAAGTCGTGTCATAATTTTTCGCAACGAACGATCACGATCCATACCATAGGACCCAAAACACATGTTTTGGTGTGTTGCTTTTTGTTTGGGTGCATTTGTGTCCGTTTCTCTAATGAATGAAAACGCGCGAAACTAGTGCAATTAATGCAAAAGTTCGTGCCACGAAGTCAAGTCAGAATTTTTCGCAACAACACTCCTGATCCACACCATTGGACCCTAAACACATGTTTTGGTGCGTTTCTTCTGGTTGGGTGCATTTGTAACCGTTTTGCTACTGCACGAAACATGCTGCAAAATGCGCCAAACTGGTGAAAGTAATGCAAAAGTTCGTGCCACAAAGTTGTGTCGGAATTTTTCGCAATGACGCTCCCGATCCACACCATTGGACCCTAAACATCATGTTTTGGTGTGTTTCTTTTCGTTTGGGTGCATTTGGGAACCGTTTCCCTACAGCACGAAACTTGCTGCAAAACACGCCAAACTGGTGAAAGTAATGCAAAAGTTCGTGCCACAAAGTCGTGTCAGAATTTTTCACAACAACACTCCCGATTCATACCATTGGACCCTAAACTCATGTTTTGGTGCGTTTCTTTCCGTTTGGGTGCATTTGGAACCGTTTTGCTACTACACGAAACCTGCCGCAAAACATGCCAAACTGGTGCAATTAATGGAAAAGTTCGTGCCACGAAGTCGTGTCGGAATTTTTCGCAACGACGCTCCCGATCCACACCAATGGACCCTAAACTCATGTTTTGGTGCATTTCTTTCCGTTTGGGTGCATTTGGGACCGTTTCACTATTACACGAAAACACGAGAAACTAGTGCAATTAATGCAAAACTTCGTGCCGTGATGTCTTGTTAGAATTTTTCACAAAGAACACTCCCGATCCACACCATTGCACCCTAAACTCATATTTTGGTGCGTTTCTTTCCGGTAGGGTGCATTTGGGACCGTTTCGCTACTGCACGAAACTTGGTGCATAACGCGCCAGACTAGTGCAATTAATGTAAAAGTTCGTGCCACGAAGTCGTGTCGTAATTTTTCGCAACGAACGCTCACGATCCACACCATTGGACCCTAAACTCAATGTTTTGTTGCATTTCTTTCTGTTTGGGTGCATTTGGGACCGTTTCGCTATTGTACGAAAATGTGCCAAACTTGTGCAATTAATGCAAAAGTTCATGCCACGAAGTCAAGGTCAGATTTTTTTCGTAACAAATGGTCCTGATCCACACCATTGAACCCTAAACACATGTTTTGGTGCGTTTCTTTCTGTTTGGGTGCATTTGGAACCGTTTTGCTACTGCACGAAACTTGCTGCAAAACGCGCCAAACTGGTGAAATTAATGCAAAAGTTCGTGCCACTAAAGTCGTGTCGGAATTTTTCGCAACGACACTACTGATCCACACCATTGGACCGTAAACTCATGTTTTGGTGCATTTCTTTCCGTTTGGGTGCATTTGGAACCGTTTTGCTACTACACGAAACTTGCCGCAAAACACGCCAAACTGGTGCAATTAATGCAAAATTTCGTGTCACGAAGTCGTGTCGGAATTTTTCGCAACGACGCTCCCGATTAACACCATTGGACCCTAAACTAATGTTTTGGTGAGTTTCTTTCCGTTTGGGTGCATTTGGAACCATTTTGCTACTACACAAAACTTGCCGCAAAACGTGCCAAATTGGTGCAATTAATGCAAAAGGTCGTGCCGTGATGTCCTGTTAGAATGAACAAAGAACGCTCTCGATCCATAACCATTGGACCCTAATCTCATATTTTGGTGCGTTCCTTTCCGTTTGGGTGCATTTGGGACTGTTTCCCTACTGCACGAAACTTGGTGCAAAACACGCCAGACTAGTGCAATTAATGTGAAAGTTCATGCCACGAAGTCGTGTCATAATTTTTTGCAACGAACGCTCACGATCCACACCATTGGACCCTAAACTCATGTTTTGGTGCATTTCTTTCCGTTTGGGTGCATTTGGGACCGTTTTGCTACTGCACGAAACTTGCTGCAAAACGCGCCAAACTGGTGAAATTAATGCAAAAGTTCATGCCATAAAGTCGTGTCGGAATTTTTCGCAACGACACTCCTGATCCACACCATTGGACCGTAAACTCATGTTTTGGTGCATTTCTTTCCATTTGGGTGCATTTGGAACCGTTTTGCTACTACACAAAACTTGCAGCAAAACACGCCAAACTGGTGCAATTAATGCAAAATTTCATGTCACGAAGTCGTGTCGGAATTTTTCGCAACGACGCTCCCGATTCACACCATTGGACCCTAAACTAATGTTTTGGTGCGTTTCTTTCCGTTTGGGTGCATTTGGAACCATTTTGCTACTACACAAAACTTGCCGCAAAACGTGCCAAACTGGTGCAATTAATGCAAAAGGTCATGCCGTGATGTCCTGTTAGAATGAACAAAGAACGCTCTCGATCCATACAATTGGACCCTAATCTCATGTTTTGGTGCGTTTCTTTCCGTTTGGGTGCATTTGGGACTGTTTCGCTACTGCATGAAACTTGGTGCAAAACACGCCAGACTAGTGCAATTAATGTGAAAGTTCATGCCACGAAGTCGTGTCATAATTTTTCGCAACGAACGCTCACGATCCACACCATTGGACCCTAAACTCATGTTTTGGTGCGTTTCTTTCCGTTTGTGAGCATTTGGGACCATTTCGCTATTGCACGAAAACGCGCCAAACTTGTGCAATTAATGTAAAAGTTCGTGCCACGAAGTCGTGTCGGAATTTTTCGCAACGTATGCTCCCGATCAACACCATTGGACCCTAAACTCATGTTTTCGTGTGTTTCTTTCAGGTAAGGTGCATTTGGGACCGTTTCGCTACTGCACGAAACATGGTGCATAACACACCAGACTCGTGCAATTAATGTAAAAGTTCGTGCCACGAAGTTGTGTCATAATTTTTCGCAACGAACGATCACGATCCATACCATAGGACCCAAAACGCATGTTTTGGTGTGTTGCTTTTTGTTTGGGTGCATTTGTGTCCGTTTCTCTAATGAATGAAAACGCGCGAAACTAGTGCAATTAATGCAAAAGTTCGTGCCACGAAGTCAAGTCAGAATTTTTCGCAACACACTCCTGATCCACACCATTGGACCCTAAACACATGTTTTGGTGCGTTTCTTTCTGGTTGGGTGCATTTGTAACCGTTTTGCTACTGCACGAAACATGCTGCAAAATGCGCCAAACTGGTGAAAGTAATGCAAAAGTTCGTGCCACAAAGTTGTGTCGGAATTTTTCGCAATGACGCTCCCGATCCACACCATTGGACCCTAAACTCATGTTTTGGTGTGTTTCTTTTCGTTTGGGTGCATTTGGGACCGTTTCCCTACAGCACGAAACTTGCTGCAAAACACGCCAAACTGGTGAAAGTAATGCAAAAGTTCGTGCCACAAAGTCGTGTCAGAATTTTTCACAACAACACTCCCGATTCATACCATTGGACCCTAAACTCATGTTTTGGTGCGTTTCTTTCCGTTTGGGTGCATTTGGAACCGTTTTGCTACTACACGAAACCTGCCGCAAAACATGCCAAACTGGTGCAATTAATGGAAAAGTTCGTGCCACGAAGTCGTGTCAGAATTTTTCGCAACGACGCTCCCGATCCACAACAATGGACCCTAAACTCATGTTTCGGTGCATTTCTTTCCGTTTGGGTGCATTTGGGACCGTTTCACTATTACACGAAAACACGAGAAACTAGTGCAATTAATGCAAAACTTCGTGCCGTGATGTCTTGTTAGAATTTTTCACAAAGAACACTCCCGATCCACACCATTGCACCCTAAAACTCATATTTTGGTGCGTTTCTCTCCGGTAGGGTGCATTTGGGACCGTTTCGCTACTGCACGAAACTTGGTGCATAACGCGCCAGACTAGTGCAATTAATGTAAAAGTTCGTGCCACAAAGTCGTGTCATAATTTTCGACGAACGCTCACGATCCATACCATGGATCCTAAACTCATGTTTTGGTGTGTTTCTTTTGTTTGGGTGCATTTGGACGTTTCGCTAATGAACGAAAACGCCAAACTAGTGCAATTAATGCAAAAGTTTGTGCCACGAAGTCGTGTCGGAATTTTTCGCATGTATGCTCCCGATCTACACCATTGGACCCTAAACACATGTTTTGGTGCGTTTCTTTCCGGTAGGGTGCATTTGGGACCATTTCGCTACTGCACGAAACTTGGTGCATAACGCGCCAGACTAGTGCAATTAATGTAAAAGTTCGTGCCACGAAGTCGTGTCGTAATTTTTCGCAACGAACGCTCACGATCCACACCCATTGGACCCTAAACTCATGTTTTGTTGCATTTCTTTCCGTTTGGGTGCATTTGGGACCGTTTCGCTATTGTACGAAAATGTGCCAAACTTGTGCAATTAATGCAAAAGTTCATGCCACGAAGTCATGTCAGATTTTTTTCGTAACAAATGGTCCTGAGCCACACCATTGAACCCTAAACACATGTTTTGGTGCGTTTCTTTCTGTTTGGGTGCATTTGGAACCGTTTTGCTACTGCACGAAACTTGCTGCAAAACGGCCAAACTGGTGAAATTAATGCAAAAGTTCGTGCCATAAAGTCGTGTCGGAATTTTTCGCAACGACACTCCTGATCCACACCATTGGACCGTAAACTCATGTTTGGTGCATTTCTTTCCGTTTGGGTGCATTTGGAACTCTTTTGCTACTACACGAAACTTACCGCAAAACACGCCAAACTGGTGCAATTAATGCAAAAGGTCGTGCCGTGATGTCCTGTTAGAATGAACAAAGAACGCTCTCGATCCGTACCATTGGACCCTAATCTCATATTTTGGTGCTTTCCTTTTCGTTTGGGTGCATTTGGGACTGTTTCCCTACTGCACGAAACTTGGTGCAAAACACGCCAGACTAGTGCAATTAATGTGAAAGTTCATGCCACGACGTCGTGTCATAATTTTTTGCAACGAACGCTCACGATCCACACCATTGGACCATAAACTCATGTTTTGGTGCATTTCTTTCCGTTTGGGTGCATTTGGGACCGTTTTGCTACTGCACGAAACTTGCTGCAAAACGCGCCAAACTGGTGAAATTAATGCAAAAGTTCATGCCATAAAGTCGTGTCGGAATTTTTCACGACGACACTCCTGATCCACACCATTGGACCGTAAACTCATGTTTTGATGCATTTCTTTCCATTTGGGTGCATTTGGAACCGTTTTGCTACTACACAAAACTTGCAGCAAAACACGCCAAACTGGTGCAATTAATGCAAAATTTCATGTCACGAAGTCGTGTCGGAATTTTTCGCAACGACGCTCCCGATTCACACCATTGGACCCTAAACTAATGTTTTGGTGCGTTTCTTTCCATTTGGGTGCATTTGGAACCATTTTGCTAACTACACAAAACTTGCCGCAAAACGTGCCAAACTGGTGCAATTAATGCAAAAGGTCATGCCGTGATGTCCTGTTAGAATGAACAAAGAACGCTCTCGATCCATACAATTGGACCCTAATCTCATGTTTTGGTGCGTTTCTTTCCGTTTGGGTGCATTTGGGACTGTTTCGCTACTGCATGAAACTTGGTGCAAAACACGCCAGACTAGTGCAATTAATGTGAAAGTTCATGCCACGAAGTCGTGTCATAATTTTTCGCAACGAACGCTCACGATCCACACCATTGGACCCTAAACTCATGTTTTGGTGCGTTTCTTTCCGTTTGTGAGCATTTGGGACCATTTCGCTATTGCACGAAAACGCGCCAAACTTGTGCAATTAATGTAAAAGTTCGTGCCACGAAGTCGTGTCGGAATTTTTCGCAACGTATGCTCCCGATCAACACCATTGGACCCTAAACTCATGTTTTCGTGTGTTTCTTTTCAGGTAAGGTGCATTTGGGACCGTTTCGCTACTGCACGAAACATGGTGCATAACGCGCCAGACTCGTGCAATTAATGTAAAAGTTCGTGCCACGAAGTCGTGTCATAATTTTTCGCAACGAACGATCACGATCCATACCATAGGACCCAAAACACATGTTTTGGTGTGTTGCTTTTTGTTTGGGTGCATTTGTGTCCGTTTCTCTAATGAATGAAAACGCGCGAAACTAGTGCAATTAATGCAAAAGTTCGTGCCACGAAGTCAAGTCAGAATTTTTCGCAACAAACACTCCTGATCCACACCATTGGACCCTAAACACATGTTTTGGTGCGTTTCTTTGCTGGTTGGGTGCATTTGTAACCGTTTTGCTGCTGCACGAAACATACTGCAAAACTGCGCCAAACTGGTGAAAGTAATGCAAAAGTTCGTGCCACAAAGTTGTGTCGGAATTTTTCGCAACGACGCTCCCGATCCACACCATTGAACCCTAAACACATGTTTTGGTGCGTTTCTTTCTGTTTGGGTGCATTTGGAACCGTTTTGCCTACAGCACGAAACTTGCTGCAAAACGCGCCAAACTGGTGAAAGTAATGCAAAAGTTCGTGCCACAAAGTCGTGTCAGAATTTTTCACAACAACACTCCCGATTCATACCATTGGACCCTAAACTCATGTTTTGGTGCGTTTCTTTCCGTTTGGGTGCATTTGGAACCGTTTTGCTACTACACGAAACCTGCCGCAAAACATGCCAAACTGGTGCAATTAATGGAAAAGTTCGTGCCACGAAGTCGTGTCGGAATTTTTCGCAACGACGCTCCCGATCCATACCAAGTGGACCCTAAACTCATGTTTTGGTGCATTTCTTTCCGTTTGGGTGCATTTGGGACCGTTTCACTATTACACGAAAACACGAGAAACTAGTGCAATTAATGCAAAACTTCGTGCCGTGATGTCTTGTTAGAATTTTTCACAAAGAACACTCCCGATCCACACCATTGCACCCTAAACTCATATTTTGGTGCGTTTCTTTCCGGTAGGGTGCATTTGGGACCGTTTCGCTACTGCACGAAACTTGGTGCATAACGCGCCAGACTAGTGCAATTAATGTAAAAGTTCGTGCCACGAAGTCGTGTCGTAATTTTTCGCAACGAACGCTCACGATCCACACCATTGGACCCTAAACTCAAGTTTTGTTGCATTTCTTTCTGTTTGGGTGCATTTGGGACCGTTTCGCTATTGTACGAAAATGTGCCAAACTTGTGCAATTAATGCAAAAGTTCATGCCACGAAGTCAAGTCAGATTTTTTTCGTAACAAATGGTCCTGATCCACACCATTGAACCCTAAACACATGTTTTGGTGCGTTTCTTTCTGTTTGGGTGCATTTGGAACCGTTTTGCTACTGCACGAAACTTGCTGCAAAACGCGCCAAACTGGTGAAATTAATGCAAAAGTTCGTGCCATAAAGTCGTGTCGGAATTTTTCGCAATGACACTCCTGATCCACACCATTGGACCGTAAACTCATGTTTTGGTGCATTTCTTTCCGTTTGGGTGCATTTGGAACCGTTTTGCTACTACACGAAACTTGCCGCAAAACACGCCAAACTGGTGCAATTAATGCAAAATTTCGTGTCACGAAGTCGTGTCGGAATTTTTCGCAACGACGCTCCCGATTAACACCATTGGACCCTAAACTAATGTTTTGGTGCGTTTCTTTCCGTTTGGGTGCATTTGGAACCATTTTGCTACTACACAAAACTTGCCGCAAAACGTGCCAAATTGGTGCAATTAATGCAAAAGGTCGTGCCGTGATGTCCTGTTAGAATGAACAAAGAACGCTCTCGATCCATACCATTGGACCCTAATCTCATATTTTGGTGCGTTCCTTTCCGTTTGGGTGCATTTGGGACTGTTTCCCTACTGCACGAAACTTGGTGCAAAACACGCCAGACTAGTGCAATTAATGTGAAAGTTCATGCCACGAAGTCGTGTCATAATTTTTTGCAACGAACGCTCACGATCCACACCATTGGACCCTAAACTCATGTTTTGGTGCATTTCTTTCCGTTTGGGTGCATTTGGGACCGTTTGCTACTGCACGAAACTTGCTGCAAAACGCGCCAAACTGGTGAAATTAATGCAAAAGTTCATGCCATAAAGTCGTGTCGGAATTTTTTCGCAACGACACTCCTGATCCACACCATTGGACCGTAAACTCATGTTTTGGTGCATTTCTTTCCATTTGGGTGCATTTGGAACCGTTTTGCTACTACACAAAACTTGCAGCAAAACACGCCAAACTGGTTGCAATTAATGCAAAATTTCATGTCACGAAGTCGTGTCGGAATTTTTCGCAACGACGCTCCCGATTCACACCATTGGACCCTAAACTAATGTTTTGGTGCGTTTCTTTCCGTTTGGGTGCATTTGGAACCATTTTGCTACTACACAAAACTTGCCGCAAAACGTGCCAAACTGGTGCAATTAATGCAAAAGGTCATGCCGTGATGTCCTGTTAGAATGAACAAAGAACGCTCTCGATCCATACAATTGGACCCTAATCTCATGTTTTGGTGCGTTTCTTTCCGTTTGGGTGCATTTGGGACTGTTTCGCTACTGCATGAAACTTGGTGCAAAACACGCCAGACTAGTGCAATTAATGTGAAAGTTCATGCCACGAAGTCGTGTCATAATTTTTCGCAACGAACGCTCACGATCCACACCATTGGACCCTAAACTCATGTTTTGGTGCGTTTCTTTCCGTTTGTGAGCATTTGGGACCATTTCGCTATTGCACGAAAACGCGCCAAACTTGTGCAATTAATGTAAAAGTTCGTGCCACGAAGTCGTGTCGGAATTTTTCGCAACGTATGCTCCCGATCAACACCATTGGACCCTAAACTATGTTTTCGTGTGTTTCTTTCAGGTAAGGTGCATTTGGGACCAGTTTCGCTACTGCACGAAACATGGTGCATAACGCGCCAGACTCGTGCAATTAATGTAAAAGTTCGTGCCACGAAGTCGTGTCATAATTTTTCGCAACGAACGATCACGATCCATACCATAGGACCCAAAACGCATGTTTTGGTGTGTTGCTTTTGTTTGGGTGCATTTGTGTCCGTTTCTCTAATGAATGAAAACGCGCGAAACTAGTGCAATTAATGCAAAAGTTCGTGCCACGAAGTCAAGTCAGAATTTTTCGCAACACACTCCTGATCCACACCATTGGACCCTAAACACATGTTTTGGTGCGTTTCTTTCTGGTTGGGTGCATTTGTAACCGTTTTGCTACTGCACGAAACATGCTGCAAAAGCGCCAAACTGGTGAAAGTAATGCAAAAGTTCGTGCCACAAAGTTGTGTCGGAATTTTTCGCAACGACGCTCCCGATCCACACCATTGGACCCTAAACTCATGTTTTGGTGTGTTTCTTTTCGTTTGGGTGCATTTGGACCGTTTCCCTACAGCACGAAACTTGCTGCAAAACACGCCAAACTGGTGAAAGTAATGCAAAAGTTCGTGCCACAAAGTCGTGTCAGAATTTTTCACAACAACACTCCCGATTCATACCATTGGACCCTAAACTCATGTTTTGGGTGCGTTTCTTTCCGTTTGGGTGCATTTGGAACCGTTTTGCTACTACACGAAAACCTGCCGCAAAACATGCCAAACTGGTGCAATTAATGGAAAAGTTCGTGCCACGAAAGTCGTGTCAGAATTTTTCGCAACGACGCTCCCGATCCACACCAATGGACCCTAAACTCATGTTTTGGTGCATTTCTTTCCGTTTGGGTGCATTTGGGACCGTTTCACTATTACACGAAAACACGAGAAACTAGTGCAATTAATGCAAAACTTCGTGCCGTGATGTCTTGTTAGAATTTTTCACAAAGAACACTCCCGATCCACACCATTGCACCCTAAACTCATATTTTGGTGCGTTTCTTCCGGTAGGGTGCATTTGGGACCGTTTCGCTACTGCACGAAACTTGGTGCATAACGCGCCAGACTAGTGCAATTAATGTAAAAGTTCGTGCCACAAAGTCGTGTCATAATTTTTCGAAA
This sequence comes from Panicum virgatum, assembly GCF_016808335.1. Classification (NCBI taxonomy): domain Eukaryota; kingdom Viridiplantae; phylum Streptophyta; class Magnoliopsida; order Poales; family Poaceae; genus Panicum; species Panicum virgatum. The sequence goes on from NW_024376518.1 coordinate 47,356, forward strand.
CGACGCTCACGATCCATACCATGGACCCTAAACTCATGTTTTGGTGTTTCTTTCCTTTTTGGGTGCATTTGGGACGTTTCGCTAATGAACGAAAAACGCGCCAAAGTGCAATTAATGCAAAAGTTCGTGCCACGAAGTCGTGTCGGATTTTTTCGCAATGGCTCCCGATCACACCATTGGACCCTAAACACATGTTTTGGTGCGTTTCTTTCCGGTTTGGGTGCATTTGGGACCGTTTGCTACTGCACGAAACTTGGTGCATAACGCGCCAACTAGTGCAATTAATGCAAAAGTTCGTGCCACGAAGTCGTGTCGAATTTTTCGCAACGAACGCTCCGATCCACACCATTGGACCCTAAACTCATGTTTTGGTGCATTTCTTTCCGTTTGGGTGCATTTGGGACCGTTTTGCTACTGCACGAAACTTGGTGCCAAACTGTGCAATTAATGCAAAAGTTCATGCCACGAAGTCGTGTCGGAATTTTTCGCAACGACGCTCCGATCCACACCATTGGACCCTAAACAATGTTTTGGTGCGTTTCTTTCCGTTTGGGTGCATTTGGAACCGTTTTGCTACTGCACGAAACTTGCTGCAAAACGCCAAACTGGTGGGCATTAATGCAAAAGGTCGTGCCAAAGTCGTGTCGGAATTTTTCGCAACGACACTCCTGATCCACCATTGGACCTAAACTCATGTTTTGGTGTTTCTTTCCGTTTGGGTGCATTTGGAACTGTTTTGCTACTACACGAAACTTTGCAAAAACGCCAACTGGTGCAATTAATGCAAAAGTTTGACGTGTGTGTTAGCAACGAACGCTCCCGATCCACACCATTGGACCCTACTCATGTTTTGGGTGCTTTCTTTCCGTTTGGGTGCATTTGGGACCTTTTCTACACGAAACTTGGTGCAAAACGCCAAAGTGCAATTAATGCAAAAGTTCATGCCAAACGTCGTGTCAATTTTTTGCAACGAACGCTCCGATCCACACCAT